>NC_090324.1:45182901-45293123 GCF_040869045.1 Eurosta solidaginis
GTTCCAAATGACTCCTGATCTCCTCATCGATATACGTCAGGGTGGCCCCAGTGTCAATCAGGGCGCGGCATGCTAATCCTTCGATGGACACTTGGGCGTAGAAACGTCCGTCGTCTTGCTTTCTTCTCGCCACGGGCGGTGGTGGTGTTGGTGTTATCGGTTCATCTCGGCTCTTTCCGTGGCAAGCACAATCCCTGGAGAGCGTTCCGTCTCGGCCGCACCTGGAGCAGAAAAGTTGTCTCTTGTTGGTGCACTGGAAGCGGCGGTGGCCGCGTTTCTTGCATCGCCAGCAGGTGTTCCTTGCGTCGTACCGGTTAGTGAGGGTGGACAGTGAGTGCGTTAGCTGATCATCCCGCTCCTCCAGCTCCTCGATTACTACTGTGCTTAAGCTATGCGCTACCAGTCGGCTCTGCTTGGCTTCTTTGCTTCGCAGCAGTTCTTACTCGTCGGTGAGCTCCATGAGCTGCTCTACCGTTTGGAATTCGCCCCGCTTCACAAAAAGTCGATATTCCACCCGTAGGCCGTAGTAGATGCGTTCCAGGTGATCTTCCTTGCACAAGGTCGGATGTTGGCGAATCATCGTCTGGAGGGCGAGGATATAGTCTTTGGCCTTCTCTCTGCTCGTCTGTTTTCGCTGGCGGATAGCGCCTTCTAGCTGGCTAATGTGTCGCTCTGGCAAAAAGAATTTTCCGGCTTCAGAGCGGAAGTCAGCCCATGTTCGTAGTTGTTGTTTTCGCACGCGGAACTATTGAAGGGCTTTGCCACGCAGGATCTCTGGAAGAGTTGGGAGGAGTCGGTCTGGCTGAATCAGATAGCATTCTGCCACTTCCTCAATCCTTTCCAAGAAGTCTTATAATGCGTCGCCTCCGGCGTAATGTACATCCCAGCCGCTCTGCTCGCGCTGGGGGGATATTGCTTTGGTTTTGAGGGCCGGCGTGGTGTTTTGGCTAGATGTGACTGGCCTGGCCTCTTCGGCGGCGATCTCCATCTCTACTTCTCTCAAAAGATTTTCCGTCGACTTACGCTTGCGTTGGTCGCGGACGTATGCGCTGAGTGTGTTGCGCAATTCGGCGACGGTATGTCCTTCGGTGTAGATTCGGTAGCGTTTGCATTCCTCAATTAGCCTCTCTTTCTTCAGCAGGTAGATCCACGCTAGAGAGTCGACGTTCAGCGTGGTGGTGGTGGTTTCGCTTATCTTGGTATTGATTGTTGGTTGTGTGTTCGATGAACCCGCTCCTGCAGTGTTGGTGCTCTCGTTGGTTTTGGCACAGTCGCCTGAGGAGGCGGGTCCCTGCTCGGGCGCCATTTATAAGGTGGGTTTGGTCAAAGGCTGAGGTATGCTCAAGTCAATCCAGAGTCGGATGGAGGTCCCACTTCCCCCACCCAAATAAATACACAGTAAAT
Source organism: Eurosta solidaginis (assembly GCF_040869045.1). Taxonomy (NCBI): domain Eukaryota; kingdom Metazoa; phylum Arthropoda; class Insecta; order Diptera; family Tephritidae; genus Eurosta; species Eurosta solidaginis. Next base: position 45,184,306 of record NC_090324.1, read on the forward strand.
TAGTGTTTTGATTTCGAACACACACACACACGCGGCTCTTAGACTAAAATATCCACAACCTTGAATCTAGGAGAGAGAGAGAGAGAGATGTTCACTAGGTAGTGTCGCTGACAATATAGTGTAACCCAAGGACGACGGCTCTCCACAGAGAGAGGGAGATAAAGTGCTAGCTAAGCGGTGGCTGAGATGGTGAAGACGACGGTGGCTCTCGGTAAGGGGTGCTAACGGCGGTAGTAATGACGGCGGTAGTTAGGATCACGCCCGAAGAGAGAGTACTGAGTGACGGTGGCTCTCACCAAATAGCTATGACGACGGTGGCGTTTAGACTTCGGGATGGGATGTCCAAGGATATGGATGGCGATGATGTTGTACCTACGGCGAAGTGTCTATATTAGTATGAGGCTAACTAACTACAATATATTGGCTCGGGTATTCGGCTAGGGTAGTAGGGGAGTTTGTCCCGCCGCAGGCGTTGGGATGTGTTCCCCTCTTACCTGAGCCGTATATCCGAGCATTACCCTTCCTCTGAGTAATAGGGGGGTGAGTCCCGTCTTACTCAGAGGAGATGATAGCAAAATATTAGGGTTGCCCAATAGGCCGGGGGGAAGTACCATCGGCAGAACAGACCTTGTAACTTTACCCCCCACCCCCCCTCGACCCAAAGGGAGTCCCTGGAATATGGGTAAGGCTGCCCAATAGGCCTGGGGGGAAGTACCATCGGCAGAGCCGACCTTATAACTTTACCCCCCGTCGACCCAAAGGGAGCCCCTACAATGTATTTATATTGGCTCGAGCAGTCTACCAGAGTAGTGGGGGAAATCCGCCCCGCCAATGGCGTTGGGATGGGTTTCCTTCCTACCCGAGAAGTCTGCTCGTGCATTACCTTTCCGATGAGTAATAAGGGGTGTGAATCCCGTCTTACTAACCAGAAATGTGGGTAAACCTGCGGGGTGTTCGATAAGCAGGGGGGCGTACCATCGGTGGAACCGACCTTGTAACGCACCCTCCTAACCCAAAGGGCACCCCTTGTCGACCGCCAGTGGCGGCCGACACGCACTTCACTTACCTACGGCGAAGTGTGCCTGGTGTATTCCGGCCAATCATTTTATTCATAGGTAACTATGAACACGTTGGGAATTATGCTCGCATTGTCGCGCACAGCGCGCCACGAATGAAAATTCCCAAGCATTGTGCGTTCACCATCGCTGGCTTGCTTTGTGCTTGCGCGATGGTTGCTGGGCCGGTATGTATGTATATATGTATGTCGGTACATACACTACTAGGGGTGGGCAGTAAATGGAAAATATGATGTTAGGGGTGGGCGCTAAATAGAAAATAGATAATGTGGCGTAGCATTTGCTACGTTACAATGTCATAGTTCCTCCGTCTTTTTCGGTTTCCATTGTAAATTTTATATTTCCGTGCTGCTTGTTGAGGTACTCCAGTACAAGCTCTTCGTTATTAGTAGTTAAAACGCATATTATGTCATCCACGTATCTAGCATAAAATGACACGCCTAATTTGGACTTCAGCTCCTGTATGTACTTTTCTTCCATAGTGTGCATGAACACTTCCGTAAAATTGCTGATGTTGGGCTTCCCATTCCAAGACCGTTTGTTTGTCTATATATTTTATTGTTGAATCGAAATTGAAATAGAAAGTAAACAGCCACCGACACAATAATACACAATACCTCATATCACCCTCAACAGGATAAAAATGCAGCATTAAGGCACTTGGTACATATACTTGAAAGAACACCGCTTACACAAGAGGCATATAAGAGAGAACTTGAGGTCATATATAATATCGCTGCAAACAACGGATATAAAAAAGCACTAGTAGATAAGCTCAGAAGGAGAAATGGAGAACCAAAAAGAAATAATGAAAAGGAAAATAATAGCTGGACGACTATGACATATATTGGAAAAGCAACATATAAATTGGCAAAATTCTTTAAAAAATACAACATTAACACAGCATTCAAAACATCGAACAATCTAGGGCGAAAACTAAGAACTAACATTAACTCAGAGGATCCATTTAGCAGCCACGGCGTATACAAGCTTACCTGCGGATGCCAGCATTGTTACATAGGACGGCAAATAAGAACGAGGTTCAGAGAACATATTAGAGATTACAACAAAAAAAAATACGGAATCCAAACATTATACCCGAGTCTAACTTCGCGAATCACATGGTCGAGAATGAATGTTCCCCAGCAAACATCAATAAAACAGTTAGGGTTCTTCACAGGAAAAGGGCCGTCGTCTCAACGTACTCGAAAACATGGAAATCTACAAACAGAAAACATTCGACGCTAGAATAATAAACGAACAGATAAACACAATTTCTGACACTATATTCGAGCCTTTAAAACTTGTTTACAGGAAACAACTTAATCACGCAGGTACAACAGACAAACACACAACAACAAATAAACACAAAACAAGTAACAGACCAAAACAAAAAACCGACAAAGAAGGTCAAACGACTAAAATCACAGATTTCTACCTACCCCAGTCAGCCACACAAATCGATTAGTAAACCACCCTCGGTTCTGAATGAACACACAGCACATACACATAATTAATATATATAAGCATCAATTTGACAATACCTGCTCATATACCTACGAACTATAAATACAGGACAAACGACAACAACAGATCAAAACGAAAATCGACACTGACGATGGCACAACGCCGAAACCGGTTTTTCTCAAAACCAAATTTGACAAGGGATGACGGAAAATCGTTCCAATATACATCAAAAAAAGAATGCATTTTAATTGCGTATAACAAGAATAAATTATGTTTAAAAATGTATCTTCTTTTTTTTCTAGGTTTTTCACTTTCAGCTCTGTTAACAATTTATCTTTTTCGAGCAATTCTTTGTCCTTGAATATAAGACGTTTCTCTAGGCTAGCAACGCGCTCTTTTATATTTGTCATTGCCACCACATGATCCGCTGAATTGGGATCTATTGTTATGACTGCTGGATGCTGCTATTGAACCAAGATTCATTGTGTTACCATTGCCACTTCCACTGCGGCTGACACCAACTCTTTCTCTCGCACCAGTACCATTCATTTTGCCTGGCAACTCTGCGACTGATGTTCCACTAACAGAAGCAATAGTAGCACCGGTTGCACCACCACTGTTGCTCTTTATATCTGAAGTTGACCTTGAAGATTTCTTTCATGGGGACGCTTTTCGCTGATATGCGACGTTCTTGTTGAGTTTTTTTTTAAACGGCGCGTGTAAACGAATTATGACAACCAACATAGTAGCTTTAAATAAATCTATTTGTTTTCATCCTTCGTATCGAATGCACATCGTTGCTTACATTTATCACAATGTATCGGTGGGCCATACTTTGCTTTATACCAGAGCCGGTCACACAAATACTAAAACAATTGCATAAGTGTGTGTAAAAATTTAGTAACAACTCCCCACAGTGTGCTAAAAGAAAATGTGGACTGTGAAGTTCGAAATTAAAAAGACTCTGGTTATTTGATTTCAAGCTAATCCTAACAACATTTACTTATATTCATTGGGGGGTCGATGAAACTTTTTTATAACAGAAGGTATGGTGTTTCTTCAATGCAAAATTTACTTAAAAAATCACTTTTTCATTAAGAAAGAACTATAAAACAAAGTAAATGTAAAGATAGATATATATATATTTTCAAAACATAAAGTTATTCAATAAAAAAATGTATAAAAATTAATAAAACTAAGTAGAACGTATAAAAAGTTACTTATATTAAATTGTCAATATTTATTAATAATTAATTAATTATTATTAATTATTAATATTTAAATCGTCAATATTAATATGTATGTTCAAAAGAACTTAATAATACTAACTAAAACGCATTAAAAGTCACTTTAACCTTGCAGCATATTGTTTTTATTATGTGCCCAAAAAGTAGCATGCACTTTTCCTTTTGCATTCACTGTTGATTTTAGTGAGTGACAAGCGAAAGCAAAGGATCGTGATCGCACATCGTTAGTTTCTGTGTGAAAACACGAACTCAAATTGCACAATGTGCAACTTTTGGCCGGCCCTGCTTTATACGTTGCACAACTTATGTATTTGGGGTTTCCAAACGCTGCTACTAATTTGCAACATTCACATGCATTTGGTTTATCATAATTTCCAAGCTGATAGTCTGCAAGTGCTTTGCGACCTTCCTGTTGGTTGAAACTCAGAGCCACAGTAATTTAACATAAAAATAATTCTAAGAGCCGCTTTTATGATGATCCCTCGAAAGCGAAAATGAATCTATCGTTTAACTAATGAAATAGTTCATCGCAATAAAAAGAAGTGGGATGAGCTAAGAGATTCGTTGCTTAAGAATAAAAGCGAATTATAACATTCAAAATGATATGGTATCAACCAGTTTTTACAAGCTGTAAAGATTTTAAGAAAAGCCGTTGTTAATGACATTCGAGCAATACGTTCAGCACAACTTGGACTAGACATCCGTCCTTGTTTCAGGCACATGCGGAAAATCTTTTGTTATCAACTGTGGAAATAAAAAATAAACCCGATTTTTTATATTTAATTAGCCAGCGCGTGCGACATCAACAATTGCCATCAAGTGATGTATTATTGGCCTTTCTTAAATACCTCATGAATTGTGTCGTTTGCAACAAATCGAATCATTGGCAGCTCTGTGTAAATTGCATGTATATCCCATCTAAAAAGTCTATACAAACTTTGTACCCTTCCAAGCAATGGCACTTTGACATAATGTTAGTGCAGATTTAGAATTGATGACCCCACAAAGAGGATATGGTGTCGGAGGACCAAATATTGCCAACGAATTTGGCCCACACAACATTGTCATAGCAACACACAGCATACGGCTGAGTGAAGCCAGCAACATACGAGAACAGCACCGCAACATGAGGCTGACGAAGCCAGAAACACGATCACACAATAAACATATTATGCCTACACCAAGTCAAACACACGAATACAACACGCAACAGACTAGGCCATACCAATTTCAACAGCAACATCAAACAACAGTATACCCAACTCATGAGACAACAATAACTATAGCTTCTACCGACACACGACCGATCGTAACAACACGGTCGCAGCATGTCGGCGAACAAACACATTTATTCTTTTCATTCAAGCCTATAATAGAACGACCACAGCAAGAAAATAGTTAGTCAGCACTGGTAGCGCCCAGTTCTAAACTGAAGAGTGATAGCTCGTAGTTAGGGGTGTTGACCAGTGCGAGACATCACTACTTAGGTTAGACGCGAACTGAGCCAAGCCAAACTTTAGGTTGCGCACTGCCACCACCACCAACCGCTAGTCGCTATTTTAAACGCGAGTGAACACAACAGTAAAAGCAACGCCGACGACGACGCCACAAATTTGGCCAATTACAGAACCTTCGACGTCGACGCAGCCCACCGTGCCAACTATAACGCCATCCCCGTGAACAAACGGTATAGCCCGGCACTGTGATTACTGTTCGGATCCACGGACGGAAGGTGATAGCTCGTAGTTAGAGGTGTTCACCAGTGCGAGACATCACCACCCGACGTAGACGCAGACTGAGCCGTACGTGAGTGTGCGGGCTTTCTCCTCTCACTTAACGCTTAAGGCTACGCTCCGCCGACTCATCACAGTCGACCGCGACGTGACCCGTAATGCGCAACAACGCCATCCTCGCCAAAAACGGTATAGCACGGCGCCGTGATTACTGGTCGGATCAACGGACGGAAGGAGATAGCTCGTAGTTAGGGGTGTTCACCAGTGCGAGATATAACCACCCGACGTAGACGCGGACTGAGGCATACGTGAGTATTCGGGGTTTCCCCACTCACGCAACGCTTAAAGCTGAACTCCACCGACTCATCACAGTCGACCGTGAGGCGACCCCAAAGGCGCTGCAGGACGGCGACGCCAGCATCAACGCCCCAGTGCTCGCATGTTTATCAAAGAGCGTCCTCGGTGACTGCATACCCTTTTGTTTCAAGCGTCCTCAGTGACTATCTACTAAACCGCGACGCCAGCGTCAATGCGTCGCCAACGAGCGTCTTCAGTGACTGCATATCTTCTCATTTCAAGCGCCTTCAGTGGGTACATACTAACCGCGATGCCAGCATCAACGCGTCGTCAACAGGGGCCACAGTTGCCGCGTACTCAATATCATCGCGCAACCTTAGCGACGGAATATTAATCGCAAGAGCCAGTGTAACGCCAGTGCCAACAGCAACAGAGCGCCACTAACGGGCGTCCTCTGTGATTGCACCCCCTTTCGAGAGTCTTCAGTGACTAAATACTAACCGCGACGCCAGCGTCTACGCCATTATCATACCCACTAATCGCGACCGCCTGCGCAACGCCAACGCCAAAGGCACCAGAATGTCATCAAAGAGCGACGAACGCCAGCGCCCCACATCCACGCGCTAACGGGGCCGGGTGGACCGTATCCAATACAAAAGCATAGTAATAACAACACAAGCAAGGGCGCCAGCAGGCACGAAAAGGGGACTCGGGTGGACCGTTACCCACCAGGCCACACCGCCACCGAATACCAATAACGTTGAATAAAATTTAATTAAAATGAAGTTTTAGAGATAATTTAGTTGTAAATAAATGAAGTTAATTAAAGTATGACTTGGAAAAGGGCTCCGCAGTATAAATTTATTGTAAGGAACCCTAGACACGATGAGTATACCCCAGCAATTGATTAAGAAACATCGGGGCTCAGGGAAAGCTTCGTTACAGGTGATTGTGCAGAAACGGATGGGCCGACGTATGTATTTCGTACCATTGTTGAAGATACTTTAGCACAGAAACGTGAAGTTGTTTTAGTTTCTTTAACGGAAGTGGCTCGCTCAATTTATAAAGAGAAAGGGATATGGTGGCATGCGTGTGGGAATAATTTTTAGCAAGTGACTGGCTTTGTGATAAGAAATCTGCAGAAGATTTCTACAAATATTATAAGTAGCAGCAGTTAGTAGGCAGGCGAGCAAGTTCGCTTTGCTCATCCTTTGATGTAGATGCTGTGCATAGTGTGGCGAATATTAGTGACACTAAGTGATACTCACATCACTAGTCTGATGCTAAGTAAATGAAGCCACAACAACAATGAAGCAGGCAGTCACTTGTATCTACATAAACTAATCAATTATTATGTCTACACATATGTACACGCAGCGGAGAGAGACGCACAAACACATACGTATATCTTACATGAGATACTCCCAAAAGTAGGCAAACATCTGTGGAAGTATCACTCACATATACACGCGCATGGGCCATGCGAGAAGCTATAAAAATGCTGCATCTGTAGTTATAGCTGAGAAATTTATAGCTGGTAAACAAGTAGCAAATACTAGAAGTAGAAACGCCTAGAAGTATGTCAACGAGGAAACCAAAAATTATAAAAGCAGCAGATGAGGCACGGCGAATCAGTTTGATTTAAGCACGCTGTCTGTTGAGAAATAAAAGTTTTATTAACACTTTGCATTACTGAATATTTGAGTTATTTATTCAACAGTTTAGTGATTCGAACGTTAGCAAAAGTTTGCAAATAATCGGAATTTCAGTAAATTCGTTACAATTGGTGTCAGAAGAGGAATTGTTGAATGTTGAGGATCCAGCAACTGAAGAAGGAGTTGGAGAGCCGTGGATTGAATACAACCGGCAATAAGATCGAACTCCAAGCACGGCTACGAGAGGTAATGGAGTTGGAAGGAACTAATGTGGTCGAATATGTCTTTTATCCTGATGTGGAAGAGCCAGCGACTAAAATGGAGGAGAAGATAGAGACTCCGAATCCATTGGCAAGTGTTGACACTAACGCGATACTAGCAGTTTTGAAACAAATGTCAACCGAAATGTCATCTCAACTGGAAGAACACAAGACAAATATAACATCTCAACTGGCAGAACAGGAGACACGTATAACATCCAAGATGGAAGCACAAGAAAGGCGTATTTCAGAAATGTCGACACAGATTACATCTATGATTGAAGCACAAGATGCACGAATATCCGAAATGTCGGCGCAAATTTCAGCGCAGATATCATCGCAAATCTCTGCTCAACTGAAAGAGCAAGAAGGACGTATTTTCTCGAGGTTGGAGGCGAAAGATACAAAAATTTTACAACTCGAAGACAAAATTGATGCCGAGATCGAAACATTGAGAGCTCGTATACAGGATTTAAAACTTATTCGGCCAAGAGTTTCCGCGAGTAATCCAAAGGTAAAAACACCATCCTTTGACGGTTCTCTTCCTTTCCAGGTGCTTAAGCTTCAGTTTGAGAAGACCGCAACAGTGAACAGCTGGAATGCCAAAGATAAAGTTGCAGCTCTATTCGTAGCATTGAAGGGGCTAGCAGCCGAAATCCTACAGACGATTCGCGAAGGAGAGCGGAACAACTATGGATCATTGAAGGCTGCGGTAGAACGACGTTATGGAAGCGAACACAGGAAATAAATCTACCAAAAAAATTGCAAAACCGCTACCAAAAATCTAACGAGACTTTGCAGGAGTTTGTTTAAGACATTAAAAGATTGGCTCATCTTGCAAATGCGGACGCACCTGTGGAATACACTGAAAGGTTAACGATTCAGAGCTTTATAAATGGCATACGGGATGTGGAAATGAAACGATATGCATATGCGAATCCAAAACTAACATCTGCCGAAACGGTATCACATGCACTGACCCAGGAAACAGCATCACTTTTGAGTAAGCCCGCATACAAAGCTCATCGCATGGAAGTGGAAAGGCCAGACTGGGTAGACACAATTTTGGAAGGATTAAAAGGAACGCAGCAGAAAAACGATGGTACCGTCAAATGCTTTAAGTGTGGAAAACCAGGGCACATTGCACGTCATGGCAGCACCGGTCCTAACAGTTCCAATAATATGGGTGGCCGTAAAACAAGAGCTGAAGGAGATGAGCATATCTCCAAGTCCACTCAATCGTTAAATTAAAGCGAGTCAGCCGCAAGGGGCGACAGCTGGCTCCCTCAACTGAATGCCCCATAATCTCTATCTCGAAAATTGGAAGAAGGTCAAATAATCTTACTGTCGGAGGACATATGGATAGAAAGGAATGTTTACTGACTGTAGATACGGGTGCATCTCATTCCATCATTCGATCAGATTTAGTCAGCAAGAAGATAAGACCATTGCTTGGAGCAAGATTGCGTACAGCAACGGGAGAGGATACCCAGGTAATTGGAGAAGTAGCATGTGAAGCCGCAATTGGGAACGTCATGGTACTGCATCATTTTATAGTGGCAGAGATTGTTGATGAAATCATAATTGGAGTTGTCGAAGCAGCAAACAAATTAACACGGAACGTACTTGTAGGAAAAACCCTGGCTATAAGAAAACAAGATGGACGTATCCCGGTAAGAGTACTCAATGAGTTCAAGTCACCACACAAACTGATCAGAGGACCTATTTTGGGAAGATGCCAAGAGGCTGAAGTAGTAATCAATTGTGAACAGCTCCAGGAAGACGTTTCAACTAGCAGTATTGATCTTTTAGATGACATCATGGCATGGAAGGAGGGACTAGAGGAAGACTATCAGAGTAAGGCAAAACAACTGCTCCTAAAGTACGCCAAAATATTTGACCAGGATGGTTCAAACCAGGCCGCACCAAAGTTGTGAAACATCAAATTGACACTGGAGACGCGCGACCGATACTTCATGCTCCTCGCAGTGTTCCACTGGCGAAGCAGGAAGTGGTGAGTCAAACCATACAAGAAATGAGCGACAGTAGCGTAATCGAACCATCAGCTAGTCCATAGAGCTCACCGGTGGTACTTGTGAAGAAGAAGGATGGAAAAATGAGGTTTTGCGTGGACTACCGCAAGCTGAATGACGTCACGAAAAGGGATAGCTACCCATTGCCAAGGATTGACGATACTCTGGACTCGTTATCTGGTACGAAATGGTTTTCCACATTGGACTTGAAAAGCCTCTACTGGCAAGAGGAAGTGAAGGAGGCAGACAAAGAGAAAACAGCCTTCAGTGTCGGTGATGGTCTTTGGCAATTTACAGTGATGCCTTTTGGACTATGTAATGCACCAGATACTTTTGAAAGACTCATGGATCAGGTACTGAAAGGACTACATTGGAAAACATGCTTAGTGTACTTAGACGACATCATCGTATTGGGAAAGAACTACGAAGAACATCTGAAGAACTTGGATTAGGTTTTCCAAAGAATAGCTGGTGCTGGTCTAAAACTTAGTCCCAAAAAGTTTTCTCTGTTCAAGAAGCAAGTTAGTTACTTTGGTCATAAAGTAACAACGGAGGGCATCTGCACCGCGAATGAAAATATAGAGACTGTAAAGGATCGGCCAAGACCACAGAATCTTCATGGGTTAAGAAGTTTAAGTTTTTAAACTTTTGAATCGAAGAAGGAGCAAGAAGTGGCTATCCAAACATTGAAAGAGCGTTTGTGTACTGCCCCAATGTTGGCATATCCAATTCCAGGAGCAACATTTATTCTAGATACCGATGCGAGTCGTTATGCTATAGGAGGCGTTTTATCACAACTGGTCGATAGAGAGGAGAAAGTAGTTGCATATTACAGCCGATCAATTGGAAAACCAAGGAGGAACTATTGCGTTACACGAAGGGAGCTGTTGGCATTGGTAGAGTGCATTAAACATTTTCCCAAGTACCTCTACGGCCAGCGTTTCCGCGACAGGACAGATCACGCAGCGTTGAAATGGCTTATGCAGTTCCATAATCCAGAAGGAAAATTGGCACGGTGGATCGAACGACTTCAAAGCTATAACTTTTCCACTGAACATCGAAAAGGTAGTACTCATTTTATGAGTCCTTATTCGCGTACTAGTGAGGGTCATGTGTTTGTCTTTGTTTGCTTAGATCATTTCTGGAAGTTTGTGTATTTAAAACCGATGAGAAGGGCAAATTCAGCCGAAGTCGTTAAGTTCTTTGAGAGGGATGTCTTCCATGTGTTTTGTGTGGCTGAGTATGTCCACTCAGACAATGGAAAGCAGTTTGTGTCAGAAGTTTTCAACCACTATCTGGAAAAATACGGCACCAAGCACATAAAAACTGCATTTTATTCGCCACAGGGTAACGCTGCGGAGAGGGTAAATAGATCTGTTCTGCAGATCATTAGATCCTTTATAAAGGATAACCAGAAAAACTGGGACAAATGCGTCAGCGATGCCGCATTTGCCCTCCGCAGCGTTGCACACTCAGCCATTAACATGCCTCCATATTATGCCACTTTCGGTATGCCTATGATACAGCATGCTGCATCGTACGAGCTATACCGAAAGCTGGCGGCAGTGAAAGATGTTGATTGCGAGAGTGCAAAGCGATAAAATGCAGATGATAAGAAATAAGATTATGAAAGAGCTGAAGTTGGCCCATGATAGGAGTAAAAAAATATATGACACTAGAATTAGAGATGTAAAGTTTCAGATTGGAAAAGTGGTATACCGCCGAAACTTCAAACAAAGCTCCCAAGTTGACAATTACAACGCCAAGTTAGCCCCGAAACAAATCAAATGTATAGTTTTAAATGTAATCGGGAATTCGATGTATGAACTTGGCGACAGCAATGGGAAGAAGATCGGCGTATACCACGCTAAAGATATTTTTTCAAAATAGTTTAATGTCTTTTTTGTTTTGGAGTGCCAGTACCTTTGTTCTATGTTTTTATTTATTTATGTGATGATTTTATTAAATTATTTTTATTTTTTCTTGACTTTTTTATTTATTTGATTATTTTTTGCATTTATTTAGATTTTTATATTTATTTATTTATTTATTTTACATATTTTTTTACTTGACTATGTGATCTGTGATATTTTATTTTATTTAATCATTTTATTACAACTTTTTTTACCAGTGATATTTTATTTTATAGTTTTTATTAAGTTTAATTATCTGTGGTATTTTTTTTTTTTAATTATTCTAGATTTTAGATTCTATCTGATATAGGTTATATATGATATAAGGAGTAGAAGTTACCCAGTGACTTAGTATGTAGATGTAGCAATAGAACCAAGCGCTAACGATAAAATTAAGCCCGGCATTGAGTCTTGGGTTGAGGCCACACGTTGGACGGGAAACAAAATGTTGCAGGCTGCGTTGAGAACCCTTTACGCACACGCTCCATAGTGCAGGCACCATCGGCGGTTGCGAGCCTGTAACGACAGCCTGTCTTCGTGCTGGCGGGAATTAGCGCAGCGTGTGTTTATGTGTTTTGTGTCCAGGTCCGTGCCTTAGCCCTAATATTGCCATTAACCTAATAACATTGTGTATGACAACATTGTAGCTATAGTGAACACATTGTTGCAGCGGAAATAAGATGTTGCGCTTGGCATCATGCTGTTATAATAAATAAAATATCACCATGTTGCTAAAAACCTAGCAACACTGATGAATGCCATGCACCTATGTGTTTGTTTTGTTCTGTATTATATGTGTGGATGTGTATTTGTGCAAGGCTATGAGCGTGTGAATCCATCAGTGTGAGCGGTCAAGGCACGAACCAAATGTATCTGTGTAGATGTTTGTTTTGTGGCGCGGTAAGCGTGTGAATGTATCAGTGCACAATTGTATGAACGTATCGATGAAAAATACGCGAAAGCCGAAAAGAAAGTTTGGCATGTATAGGTAGGAATTTTCCGTTTCTGAGTAACGTTCCCTGCCACGGCGGTAGCTATAAAAGGGCACATAGTTGGGAAACGGCCAAGTATTACTTTATCAGTGCCCAGTGTGAGTGATTGTGGTTTAATAAAAGGTTTGTTCCCCGAGAACTATCCAAAGTTATAAGTTTGTTGTGCGCGCTTTTAATCGGGTGAGAAAAAAATAAAACAATATCCCTTCAAAGGGATATTAAGTACGGTGCGCGCCGAATATTTTTCACGAAACGTGAAAGGCAGAAAAGGATAAAGGCCAGCGTTCTCCGGCCAACCACCAAGCGGTTTCCGACGCAAGACAGCAGCAGAAGTTCCAGGTGAGTTTAATGGTTTTCTTTGCCCTTGACTTTTTTTTTATCTTCCTCCAACTTGGCATGCCCCCCACTGGGAGGCTGGCTTCTATATTACCAATTTTCCAAGTAAGCCAATAGCAAACTTGCATGCATTTATGCACGCCTACATACAGACATATGTATGTCGGTGAGTACAAAATCATGCAGACAATAAATATTATCACCCTCACCAGTCTTCTAAGCCTTTAATTTTTAAAAATTAACGTTTTTTGTATATTTCCAGTGCACTTTTGGAAAGAACCCACTGGGCACATAATTGAAAATTACAGTTAGCGGCCTAAAGGTCAAATTAGCGGTATCCCACCCAACAACAAACACATCATATTTTTGAAATTGGCGACATCCCGCCCAACAAAAAATACATCATCCTTTTGGTATTGGCGGCGCAACGCCAACAACAGTCATTACACCACTTTAATATAGACGGCACAAAACACATACCACAACCACATATATTTTTTTCATCGGCGGCGCAACGCCAATTAAAAGTACGACCACTTATTTTCTATTGGCAATTACAATTCTTACCAGCGGCCATACTTAATTGGTATATCAACAAGTAAAAGGTATAAAAGAAAAACATCAGCAACAACCACAACAGCAGCTTTTTCATATTGGCGACGTATCGCCCTACAACAACGTTTATATTGGCGGCGTAACGCCCAACAACAACGACATTACATTGGCGACATACTGCTCAATACCAACTATACCATCTCTGTTACATTGGCGACGCAACGCCAGCAACAACTACATCATACTGGTGACATTCCGGCCAACAACAATTACCACGCATCCACAACCACTACACTATATCTTTGTTTGCCGGCGCTCACCACATCAACAACAACAACAGAATCACCTACAAGGACTAGGAACTTTACACCTAACATTTCTCACTGGCGGCGTTGAGCCGAAACAACAACAGCAAAAACATAATAAAATTTTAACATCGATAGCTATTTTCACCGGCGGCATTGGGCGACCACAAAGCTGGTAACAACATTTTTATATTTTTGGGCTGTTCGCATACTTTGGTAACACAAGTAACAAAAAACACCGGCGGAGGGAAGAGCTTCTCCGGCCAGACATCGGATAATATTATTGTTTTTATATATTTTATTTTATGTTATTACAATTATTATCCAAACATTGTCATAAAGGGCATAATTTGTTGGTAGGAAAAGGGCAAAAGGGTAGTCATTTGCGGGATCAAGCATTTATTTTTCAATCATAGAATTTCTGAGTTTAACCTTAACTCCATATTTCAGGAGTTAATGGTAGCACTTTTGCCGTTATATCTTTTTTTTCGTGTCTTCATTTTCTTCTCCTTTTTTAGTTTTTCTTCTTCGGTTTGACACTTAACTTTTTCTTGATATTTTGATATCGTTCTTACCGAATACACATTTTTTTTTGCACATAGTTGACAAGTGTTGACACTAACGCGATACTAGCAGTTTGGAAACAAATATCAACCGAAATGTCATCTCAACTGGAAGAACACAAGACAAATATAACATCTCAACTGGCAGAACAGGAGACACGTATAACATCCAAGATGGAAGCACAAGAAACGCGTATTTCAGAAATGTCGACACAGATTACATCTATGATTGAAGCTTCAGTTTGAGAAGGCCGCAACAGTGAACAACTGGAATGCCAAAGATAAAGTTGCAGCTCTATTCGTAGCATTGAAGGGGCTAGCAGCCGAAATCCTACAGACGATTCGCGAAGGAGAGCGGAACAACTATGGATCATTGACGGCTGCGGTAGAACGACGTTGAGGAAGCGAACACAGGAAACAAATCTACCAAAAAAATTGCAAAACCGCTACCAAAAATCTAACGAGACTTTGCAGGAGTTTGTTTAAGACATTAAAAGATTGGCTCATCTTGCAAATGTGGACGCACCTGTGGAATACACTGAAAGGTTAACGATCCAGAGCTTTATAAATGGCATACGGGATGTGGAAATGAAACGATATGCATATGCGAATCCAAAACTAACATCTGCCGAAACGGTATCACATGCACTGACCCAGGAAACAGCATCACTTTTGAGTAAGCCCGCATACAAAACTCATCGCATGGAAGTGGAAAGGCCAGACTGGGTAGACACAATTTTGGAAGGATTAAAAGGAACGCAGCAGAAAAACGATGGTTCCGTCAAATGCTTTAAGTGTGGAAAGCCAGGGCACATTGCACATCATGGCAGCACCGGTCCTAACAGTTCCAATAATATGGGTGGCCGTAAACGAAGAGCTGAATGAGATGAGCATATCTCCAAGTCCACTCAATCGTTAAACTAAAGCGAGTCAGCCGCAAGGGGCGACAGCTGGCTCCCTCAACTGGATGCCCCATAATCTCTATCTCGCAAATTGGAAGAAGGCCAAATAATCTTACTGTCGGAGGACATATGGATAGAAAGGAACGTTTACTGACTGTAGATACGGGTGCATCTCATTCCATCATTCGATCAGATTTAGTCAGCAAGAAGATAAGACCATTGCTTGGAGCAAGATTGCGTACAGCAACGGGAGAGGATACCCAGGTAATTGGAGAAGTAGCATGTGAAGCCGAAATTGGGAACGTCATGGTACTGCATCATTTTATAGTGGCAGAGATTGTTGATGAAATCATAATTGGAGTTGTCGAAGGAGCAAACAAATTAACACGGAACGTACTTGTAGGAAAAACCCTGGCTATAACAAAACAAGATGGACGTATCCCGGTAAGAGTACTCAATGAGTTCAAGTCACCACACAAACTGATCAGAGGACCTATTTTGGGAAGATGCCAAGAGGCTGAAGTAGTAATCAATTGTGAACAGCTCCAGGAAGACGTTTCAACTAGCAGTATTGATCTTTTAGATGACATCATGGCATGGAAGGAGGGACTAGAGGAAGACTATCAGAGTAAGGCAAAACAACTGTTCCTAAAGTACGCCAAAATATTTGACCAGGATGGTTCAAACCAGGCCGCACCAAAGTTGTGAAACATCAAATTGACACTGGAGACGCGCGAACGATACTTCATGCTCCTCGCAGTGTTCCACTGGCGA
This sequence comes from Eurosta solidaginis, assembly GCF_040869045.1. Lineage (NCBI taxonomy): Eukaryota > Metazoa > Arthropoda > Insecta > Diptera > Tephritidae > Eurosta > Eurosta solidaginis. Next base: position 45,200,414 of record NC_090324.1, read on the forward strand.
AGCGGGAAGTGGTGAGTCAAACCATACAAGAAATGGGCGACAGTAGCGTAATTGAACCATCAGCTAGTCCATAGAGCTCACGGTGGTACTTGTGAAGAAGAAGGATGGAAAAATGAGGTTTTTCGTGGACTACCGCAAGCTGAATGACGTCACGAAAAAGGATAGCTACCCATTGCCAAGGATTGACGATACTCTGGACTCGTTATCTGGTACGAAATGGTTTTCCACATTGGACTTGAAAAGCCTCTACTGGCAAGAGGAAGTGAAGGTGGCAGACAAAGAGAAAACAGCCTTAAGTGTCGGTGATGGTCTTTGGCAATTTACAGTGATGCCTTTTGGACTATGTAATGCACCAGATACTTTTGAAAGACTCATGGATCAGGTGCTGAAAGGACTACATTGGAAAACATGCTTAGAAGCATGCAAAATAATGAAAGTCACAACTAGATCAACAGCTAAAAATATACCAAATAATGCTAAAATTCAAGAAAGTCACACTGAGAACCCCAAGATATATGAAGCGCTAAATAAATTTGAAGTAAAAAGACATGTCAGGCTCGTTTTCAATCCCCCGAAATTATATTTCAAAAAGGGAAAGAAAATTTGTAGCACCATAAATACAAGCAACCTAATTGTAGATGATAAAATTGACTTAGGACAATTCTTTACCAGGCTCGAAAAAGAAGCCGCCAATTTAGGACTTGAAAAGATACAGTTGTCCTTAGGGGACAAATTTTTTAAGGATAATTATAATCGAGAAGGCAAATTTATTGAATTAGGAAATAGGGTTCTCAAGAAATGAACAATTGCACTAACCCCAGAGGTTGTGTACGTGACTAGTCCCAGGAAAATTAGAGAAATTCTGCAGAAATATCATGACGATCCTATTAGTGGTGGACACCCAGGAATAAATCGCATGATAAAGAAAATCAAACAAAACTATAGCTGGAAAAATATGCGAGGTGAAATAAAGAAATACGTAAATAACTGCATCCACTGCAATAAGAATAAAATAAATAAGCATATAAAAGAGCCAATAAGGGAGACACCTCCGAGAGCCTTCGATATAATACAGATCGATACGGTCGGACCATTGCCAAGGTCAATAAACGGAAACGAATACGCAGTTACCATTATATGCGATCTCACAAAATACTTAGTAGCAATCCCAGTCCCCAGCAAACATGCGCTAATAGTTGCCAAAGCTATATTCGAGCATTTCATTTTGATTTATGATCCCATGAAAACAATCCTAACAGATATGGGATCCGAATACAAAAATAAATTATTCGAAGAACTGTGCAAATTGCTAAAAGTTGAACACAAAAACTCAACACCATACCATCATCAAACTTTGGGCACTGCAGAACGTAGTCATAGAACGTTTAATGAATATGTACGTTCATACATATCCAGTGACAAAGATGATTGGGATGAATACCTAAAATATTTCGCGTACTGCTACAACACGACCCCATCGACCGTACATAACTATTTCCCTTATGAGCTTATATTTGCGAAAAACCCCCCCATGTATGACTTCTTAAATGAGAATAAAATAAGCCCAGTATATAATCACGAGGCATACGATAAGGAAATTAAATATAGACTTCAAATAGCACAACAAAGAGCTAGAAAATTGGTAAAAGAAGCCAAGGAAAAACAAAAAATTAATTATGATAAAAGTAGCACCAGTAAGGAAATAAAATTAGGAGATTTAGTATTAGTAAAAGAAGAAGATAACCATAAGCTAGACCATAGATATAAAGGACGGTATAAAGTAAAGAAAATCGACGAAAATAACAATTTTACTTTAATACCATATAGACAGGAGTCTGGTAATAAGAACAATAGGGATAAGGAACTAATAATCCATAAGAATAGACTTAAACCCATTTAAAATATTTTTTTTAGCAAATAATCATTCCAATTTACCCGATTCATTAATAAAAATAATTTCTAAAAACAATCGGATTTTAGATGGGTCGACACATTTAAAATCCGGCAATAAAACAATTGTATACAATTTTAATAAAATAAATAAAATCAACAATATAAATAAAATAAGCAAAATTAAATGATTTTTCCTTTCTCTACAATTTTGAAAAAATAAATGGACTTATACAAATATATATAGGTAAAAAGTAACAATAATTATAACAATAAAAATAGCAAGGTCAACAGATCAAAAGCAAAGCAAACAACCCCTTTCACTACAATATCAAATAACAATAAAATATCAAAACAATTGAAAATATGACAAAAAGTCTTATACAATTGTTCACAAAACAATTATATAACACTTTTTTTTCTAAGGTGGATGGTGTAGCATTATACGTCGCACACTGTATTGTATCATTATATGCCACATCTACTGTAACATACTTGCGGCTTTACGCATAACAAATTCAAATATATTTTAGTAATAATCATATTACAATTATTGAACTAACCCAGACGGCACGGAATGCCGAATATGAGACACATATCACAGTTAATAAATTATACATATAAACACACAACCCATTGTAATATACATACAAACATTCAACTAATTGTGGGAAAATACCAAAATACAAACTGATCTGCTGACGCTGCAAATTGTACAAAACTACATGTATGGAGTTATGCATACAAAACTACATGTATACAAAGACTGTATACAAACGTACATGTATGCATAACCCATTTCCTATGTACTTATTTTTAGTTATTAGTATCAAGATATTTATGAATGTATAGGTTAAGTAAATTAGTATAAAAGACAATAATTTATTCAATAAAGGAGAGACTTAATGTCGCACAATCAACCGTGCAACGTCTTTCAATTACGATTATTTCAAGGGTTGCCACCGCAACTTCTTTTTTATATTTCTTTGTATATCCACTAGCATCTCGGAAACGGTTTAACCGATTTGAATCAAATTTGGTACATCGATATAGTATTACATTTTAAGACTTTTCACATAGGTGTTTCCACTGAGGACGTTTTCAAAAGGTTGCCACCTTTTGCCAATAGGGGTATCAGTCTCTTACAAAATTGTTCACCACTCAAAACATCTCGGGTATGCGCAGCCGTTTTCGTTATTAAACTTTGAAACAAACACAAGCTTATGTATTGCCAAAAAATTACTGATATGATATGCCATAAAAAAAAGATATATATTTTCGTTTGCAAGGTTTTTAAAAAATTTAATATTGAAAAGTAGTAGTATTACAAGTAGAATAAATCAGTTAAAACATACGGTATAAAAAATCTAACATATGAATTAAAAACACATTTACCTGTCCTAAGAGAAAATGTAACTAAATTTGATTAAGGCTAAACAAGTGAACTAGTATTTAGTTCAGAAATTTATATTGCTTTTTAATCCAAAAATACATCGAAATGCACACAATTTTTATACAACTTTAGATGTGCGCGGTTAGCTCCGTTGACGTTGCAAATGGATTTTGAGGTATGTATACTATTCAGTGGACATCTAGGAACGCCAGGGAGTATATTCAAAAAAAAAAACAATTGCAATATCGACTTTTGGCCAGCTAGATTGATCAAATACCCCACCGTGCGACGGGGGTTCTTTTATATTTTGGGCATATTTATGTACCTACGCATGGACGAAAATTTATCTAAAAATGAATAAATAATTTCGTTCCTTGACCATACTTCCATTATTTGGAGATGTAAAACATTTGAAACTTCGTTAAATATAATGACAATGGCGTTTATGGGTGGTAGTCCCGAAAGTCTAAGGTTGTGCATCAGCAGTGGCTCGGCACAATTTGTAGGAGATATGTAAAATAGCACGCCCTAATTTGTATTAGTAGGAGTTATAAACATAAATCAACAAGTTTTAGAGCTTTAAGAAATATATTTTAACGGCAAAAAATAAAAAAATTCTAAATATGGACATACTGATTCCAACATCTCTATTTTTGCCTCAGACTATGGGCATGATGGGCAAGCACACTACCTCAATTTAAAGACGGGCGAAATACTCGGATTTTTAATTACTTGTACTTAATCTTCGATCAAAAAAATATCACCAATGTCAAAATGTTGACAGTCATGAAACTTGTTGGCATATTGTCTCTACTGTCCGTATCTATAAAGGTCATTCTCTTCCAGATTCGATTTTAAGTAATTTCTCTACTTCCTTTTTGCTAGGAACCAGGCAAATTTTGAGTTTTTAATAAAGTCAATGTGTTATACATACCATCAAATGTTCACATGTGCCTATGAACTTGGTGGGTAGCACGTTTTGAATATTCAGGACGATATCAGTGTTGAAGCCATGCTGGTTAAGTTTTAACATTGATTGCCCTGCTCTTTAAATATATGTACTTATATTCCGTATAGTATTACGTTGACTGAACAAGGACACTATATGAGTACATAAGCACTCTATTATTTTATCATGGTTCCTTTTTCTGTTGTACATTCCACATTTGTTAAAACATTTTCCTTTATTTTATAAGGAAATTATACAAAATACTAACCGTTTTACGCCTTGCTTTAATTGTTAATATCATATTTTTCGACACTGACTGGCGGAACTAAAATATATTGAAGAAGTTTTTAGTTATCTGCCCTAACCAACTGAATTTAAACACATGAACAACCAAGTAGACACATTCGTAACAGTTGCTGTAGTTTTTGTAGCAATTCATCCCCATAGTGTACCGAATGCATTTTGTACATTTTATGAGGGTCGGTTAAATTACTTTCGTAATATTGTGTGTAAAGTTCTCATATTTAAAAATTTCATTAACAAACAATATTATTGGATAAATCTTTAAAAAAAAACATCAGGAAACTAACTTGTCACATCATTCAATTTTTGAAAGAATATATTTTTCAACACCGGTTAGCCAGGCTCGTTTAGCTTTCCCAACGTAAAGTTGCTTTCTAATACTACCCTTAGCTAAACTGATATAGAGGGCGCCATAAACATGAGTAAGAAATTCACCCTTATATTGGAATGACGTATAGAAATATACGTGTTACCTGCTTTAATACTGTGCAGCAGGGTAGCCAACACATTTTTGAGTAGCCCGATTAAAAATCAAATGTACTTGTAGGCATACAATTTCTTCATACAGCTTCTTTTCTTATGAAATAAGTAGTTCAGCTTATCAAAATAGCATTCCGTTGAACTTCCTTAATATTAAATTTTACATTCATTGCGAGGACGTGTATATGCTGGTTGGTCGGACATTTGTACATTGGGGACTGAGCTTTGCTCAACCTTTTTCGGGTTTTCCGCATAGTTTCCTTTATGCTAAATATTCATCATTATATTTACATATTTTACTAATTTTATACACATATATTTTGTTTTACTTACCAAAAGAGAAAGCCTTCAAAAATAGATTTATTCGCAAAGTTAGATTGAAACAAAATTTTAAAACTCTGAATAATAAGTGGAAGATTTGAAAATAAGTTTCAAATACGCATTTAATACAAAAAAACCAAAATGATTGTCATTTTGGAAATCCGTTTATGAAAAAGTAAAACCTTAAGCTGTGACCCTTGGAGCATGCCACAAACGTAAAAACAGATATAGAACTAAGACTGGAAGGTCCGCCCAAGGAAAACTTAACTATAGAGCGACACTTATAGGGCCGATTATCATATATAGTATTTCTAATTGCTGTTTTTATGTACGGGTCCCTTTTTCGTTCTTATTTGGAATCCTAATCTATAAATAAAATTTTGGTTGTGAAGACGGAGATTTGGGCTATTAGCGAGCTTTGGGCAATTTTGGTCGTAGAGCTTTTGTTTAGCTATATTTAATTAACATAATTTGTTAAAAATAAACGATTGTGGACACACAAAGGAATCTAATTGTACTATGGCACTATTGTGAATATTTGCACTGCATTACTGGTAGGTGTTATCATACGCTAGATGGCAGCGCAAGCTTTAAGTTTCAATTGATTGATAGAACAGCTGATTTTTGTTGATATTTGATAAGATACTTTTATATTAGTTGCGCAAGATGCGCACGGGTCCGGCTCGTCTTTACTTAACTTGATTTAGTTAGATAATTTTGCTGATATTTTTATATCGCGGTAAATTATCCGAAAGGAATTTATTTATTTTATAGCTCATTTTCGATTTAAAAGAAAATTTTAACTTACTCTAGTTTTAAGTAGGGTTAAGCCCCTCTACATTTTCCAAATTGTTTCTTAGAGTAGCGATTTTTTGTATTTCATCATCTGCTCCGTTTACTTCACAAAATACAGCAGTCCAATTTACTCCTAACACTGCTTAAAAAATATGGAATGAACAAAAATTCTAGTCTTCACGCCATGCATTTGGAAGTTTTGGTTGGTTTTTAACTCTCCGAGTTGGGTTCTTATATATTTTGGGCATATTTATGTACCTACGCATGGACGAAAATAGCTATATATGCGTAGGTGAAAAAAGTAAATATATGTGCCCTCTAAAGCGCAAACCTTGTAATATATGGACGAAAATGAAAAAAGTAGTTTCTGAAACTAAAATTCAAACAGTTCTTTTAGCAGGATAAAAACCTAAACGAAGGGGCATTTCAGTTCCTCATTCAACTTTTATAAACGATCTACTTTTTAATGCAGTAAATATTGCCGCTGACTATTCGGTCGTCATAGCGGTGGTTTGTTGACTGATAAAATTTCTATTTCTATTCTGGTTATGCCAACGCATTTTACAGCATAGCGGCAATAGGTGCGACCGATCACAAATTGTCATCAATGCTTTGTATGTCGGGGTTGATTCTGGATAGGGATGAGTTTAACCTGTTACAGTACCCAGATCGAAGTTCAGCTAGAGCGACGCGCGTTTCCCTAGGGATAGTGCGTTCCTCTTCTGCTAGTTCTGGGTATTTCCTGGGCAATTCCTAGCATAGCGTTCCGACTCCTGTTTGTGGAACAATTGTTGTTATTTGCCGGTAGTCGGAACAGTACTTTGTGGCAGCCAAGACACGTACAGGTCCCTGGACAGCAAACATGCTCATCACATGAGATTTTTTATGCAGCATCGTGCGCCGGCAGATGATAAGATTCCACGTATTTGCATGGGAAGCAACAAATAGCGCATCGCTAGAACCATCTGACTTAATTTGGGATAGTAGCACAACTTTCAACTTTCGTTGCAAGCAAAGCATTAGAAGAACAATTTCACATATGTTTTGGCTATTGGTGCTTTCACACTTTGCAAGTGAAATTATTTTTCCCATTCACTATTTTCGCAATTAAATACTGTATTTTCAAAAATTAGTAGCAGTATATTTGTAGCATAGTGGCAACGTTAACAACAGTGCTTCGGACAATTTTTTGTATGAATTAGCCGAAATAAGTTTCAACTGCTTAGTCTGAAGTCTTTTTTATATTTATAAAGCAACATCTTGCATGATTATCACCACGATGATCTTTTACGCATCAAACCTCATGAACATGAGAAATTTCATTGTGACGCGGCCGAAAGGAAGTGCACGCATGGACACAAGTAAGGTTACCGTCGAAAAGCTGCTCACGAAACCGACAGCTGATGATTACTCTACTCGGCTATCCCACCTGCTCACCAAGAGCAATCTTTGACCTGGCGATGGATGTGACCTAGCAGTGTGAGTATATTTCTCTATCATTACATACCGCCGCTGCATACTCCACAGGTTTACAAGCGCGCAAAAGCAACTGGTACAATGAGGAATGTCGCGTTACGCTGAGTACGGACGCTGAGCCGAGACAATATTCCGGCTAAAAAATCACAAGGCACAGGTTACGACAGACTACCTGGAGAGCTTGGTAAACAGAGAGGTGAAGGGTTTTAAAGAGTATGCATAAAGGGTGGAGCCGTGAGTAGAAGTTCACGAAAGTGGGTAAAGCTTTTGGCCGCCATTCACCTGGGAATGGCCAGAGCGATTTTTTGCATGCGCTTTAAGCAGCTCACTACTTCCAGTCGCTTGCGGTCAAGTATCCTCTGGGTAGCCACAAAACGGATGTTTAGTGAGAAGGCGATAACCTGACTAGGTCACTTCGACATAATCGGTTTAAGGGCTAGTCGGGAGATCTCCCATCGGCAGTGTTTGTTCACCACTAGGTGCGGCTGCAAGCGGGCGTCTGTCTTGGAGCAAGCGGCTCGCTGGGGTGAAAGTGCAAGTAATATTTTCACCCCCGCTGAGCGGGTTGTGCGCTGGCCTTGGGACCCGTCACGTCAAACCATACTCCAATGAAAATCAACAAAACGCCTCCGATAAAGAGAACACTCTCTATCGATGACCACCATGGAAAACGTTTGAAGGTCAATGAATTGAGGGCATGCACCTGGAACGTCCGCTCCCTGAATGGAATTGGTGCAGATGCCCGGCTGGTTGATGTCCTCGTCAAAGCAAAATCTGACATCACCGTCATCCAAGAAATGCGTTGGACGAAGCAAGGAAGAAAGAAGGTTAAAACTTGTTACATCTGTTGGAGTGGCCATACAAATAAGCGCAGTTTCGGCGTAGGATTTGTGGGGGGAGAGAGACTTTGTCGCGAAGTATTGGCGTTCACCACTGTGGACGAACGTCTCGCCGCTATGCGAATAAGAGCAACATTTTTTAATATATCATTCATCTGCGCCCATGCGCCGACAGAGGAGAAAGACGATGGGGTGAAAGACGCTTTTTATGAACAATTGGAACGCACATACGAGCGCTGCCCCCGCCATGATATAAAAGGCGTGCTTGGCGATTTTAACGCCAGGGTGGGCAAAGAAGAAGTTTTTGGCCCTACAGTTGGAAAGTTCAGCCTACACATTGAAACTTCTCCTAATGGACTGAGGCTGATTGACTTTGCCGGCGCTCGAAACATGGTCGTATCCAGCATGAGGTTTATGCATAAAAAGATACATCAAGCTACATGGCTTTCCCCTGATCGAAATTCTCGCAATCAGATCGATCACTTTGTGATGGATTGCCTGCGGAGCTATTCAAATGTGGTGGCGAGGAGTTGGTAAGGCGCATGCATCAGCTTCTTCACAAAATATGGGCGGACGAGTGCATGGCCGACGATTGGAATATAAGTGTTCTTTGCCCAGTCCACAAGAAGGGGGATACTGCAAACTGCACCAACTATCGCGGAATTAGCCTTGTTAATATCGCATATAAGGTCCTGTCAAGTGTATTGTGCCAAAGATTGAAGCCCACCGTGAATCAACTGATTGGACCTTATCAGTGCGGCTTCAGACCTGGTAAATCTACCATCGACCAGATTTTCACAATGCGTCAAATCTTTGAAAAAATCGGCGAGAAAAGAATCGACACACATCACATCTTCGGTGATTTTAAAGCCGCCTTCGACACACAGTGTGATATATAATCAACCTAGCTGATATAAAGTCACGATTGGAATAAATAATTAATTTTTCTAGCTCTACTCACCAACTAACGCCTTTAAATAAAAATAAATATATTATTTGTAAACATTTAATATTATTTCACCACTTTTTAAGTTTTCACAGAGCTAAATAAATTTAAATTAAGAAAGGTTATATCGAAGTTAAAAAAATTCATTAGAGAAAACGTATTATCGTGAAGAAAAGCATATTTTTGTATGTAGTAATAAGTAATTGCAATAAACTTAAATACATGTAATCAAAATCAAAAAAATCTAAGTCGATAACGTTAAGTTAATTGCTGAAACTTGAGTCGAACTCTTCATCTAGGTCTGAGATGTCGGAACCTTGATCAAAATTTGCTTCTGGGTTTGACAATAGTTTGAAGTACTTCTTTGTCGAATTCCTCATTTGCCTTAAATTCATTCGAGTTCTTTTCTGAAATAAGAGTATATTAGGGGTTCGCGACAAAAAACAAATATTGAATAAATCTGCCATTGTATATTTACGAGACATCTTTGTTATAATATTTTGCCTGTAGCTCTTAAAATCTTTATTTCTAATCTCCAGTGCTTCCTCTGAGAGCTTTACTGTTGGAAGTAATGCTTTATTAATAATATCTGCCCCATGAATCAAAATTTTGTGAATGCTGGATGGCATGTAATACCATGGGTACAAATGTACAAACATTTTTGTGGTCAAAATGGCATACCTTCGAAATGCTTCGGACTCAACGGCGAATCCACATGACATTGTTTGAAGTATGAAAGCAAATCGCATAACTAGATTTTCCCCAACTCCCGTTATTTCCGCAACATTTGAAGGTAATTGGAAAAACGTCTGGCTGTGTTGCCATCATTGGTCGTCCCAAAACCTTGTTTGGGTAGATCTACTAATAACCCCATGTCTTCTTTAAATCTTTTTTTCTCTCTTCAACAATCTTTTTTTACGTTCCTTCAAGAGTTTTGTTCAACAACGCTTGCAGGTGGACTTCCGCTGACAGATGAGTTATAAGAATAGATTCTTTTGGAGGATAGCATGCAATTTTTTCTTTTCTAAGGAATTCATACGCTGGGTAAATATCAGCATAACTTTACTTAGCCCCAGATCGTATTTCTAAATACGTTTTGACTGTAAACTTTCGATTTATATATAGAGCCACTGCCTCTTCTGGAGTATATTTAACTATCACTGAGGCTGGACGAGTAAGGGCATGTTATATTTTAGTTGCGTATGCATTTTTGGTGATGGCTTTTACCATTAATGCTGCATCCCGCTGACCTGATAACCTCAAGCTAGAAGCAGTTGCAAAAGCCAACTCTTCTTTTGCATAATTTCTTATCAAATGTGATAACTTTTTCCTTTTGGACTGATGACTAGTCTCCGAAAAAGATATCAGTGTTCATCCCTTCATCTTTAAAATATGTCTGCAACTTTGCCACTCACAAATTTTGAAACGGCTTTTTTCGTTAGAGTCAAGTTTGGCTGTAATTTTTTTCTTTTGCGTTATTTTGCTTATACCGAATCTCGAAAAGTTCGTCCTTTTAAATTGCCATATTTCCTGAAAACAAAGTATTACATGAAAACCTGCATTTTCCTGCAGCTAAAGTTGTACTATTTTAGTTATACGAATACTAGCAAACAAGTTTAGATAAAAAAAGTAAGGAAAGTTAAGTTCGTGTGTAACCGAACATTACATACTCAGCTGAGAGCTTTGGAGACAAAATAACCATATAGGAAAATGGACCTAGGGTAACCCTGGAATGTGTTTGTATGATATGGGTATCAAATAGAAGGTATTAAAGAGTATTTTAAAAGGCAGTGGGCCATAGATCTATAGGTGGGCGCCATTTAGGGATACCGCCATAAAGGTGGACCAGGGATGACTCTAGAATGTGTTTGTACGATATGGGTAGCAAATGAAAGGTGGTAATGAGCATTTTAAAAGGGAGTGATCCTTAGTTCTATAGAAGGACGCCTTTTCTTGATATCGCCATAAAGGTGGACCAGTGGTAACTCTAGAATACGTTTGTACGATATGGGTACCAAATGAAAGGTGTTAGTGATTATTTAAAAGGGAGTGGGCTATAGTTCCATAGGTGGACGCCTTTTCGAGATATCGCCATAAAGGTGAACCAGGGATGACTCTAGAATGTGTTTTTACGATATGGGTATTAAATGAAAGGTGTTAGTGGGTATTTTAAAAGGCAGTGGCACTTAGTTCTATAGCTGGACGCCTTTTCGAGATATCGCCATAAAGATGGACCAGGGGTGACTCTAGTATGTGTTTGTACGATATGGGTATCAAATGAAGGGTGTTAATTAGTATTTTAAATGGGAGTGGGCTTTAGTTCTATAGGTGGAGGCCTTTTCGAGATATCGCCATGAATGTGGACCAGGGGTGACTCTAGGTATTAAGGAGTATTTTAAAAGGGAGTGGGCCTTAATTCACTAGGCGGGTGCCTTTTCGAGATATCGCCAAAAAGGTGGACCAGGGGTGACTGTAGAATGTGTTTGTACCAAGTGGGTATCAAACTAAAGGTACTAAAGAAGGTTTTGAAAGGGAGTGGCCCTTAGTTGTATATGTTAAGGCGTCAATAAAGCAATCCAGTCAACATGCTTCATTCCTTTTTTCGTATTTGGTATAGAATTATGACATTTTTTTCATTTTTGGAAATTTTCGATATCGAAAAAGTGGGCGTGGTCATAGTCGGATTTCGCCCATTTTTAACACCAAGATAAATTGAGTTCAGATAAGCACGTGAACTTAGTTTAGTAAAGATATATCGATTTTTGCTCAAGCTATCGTGTTAAAGGCCGAGCGGAAGGTCAGACGGTCGACTGTGTATAAAGACTGGGCGTGACTTCAACCGATTTCGCCCATTTTCACAGAAAACTGTTATTGTCATAAAGGCTTTGCTCTTACCTAATTTCATAAGGATTGGTAAATTTTTGTTCGAATTATGGTATTAAAAGTATTCTAGACAAATTAAATGAAAAAGGGCGGAGCCACGCCCATTTTGAAATTTTCTTTTATTTTTGTATTTGGTTGCACCATATCATTACTGGAGTTGAATGTTGACATAATTTACTAATATACTGTAAAGATATTAACTTTTTTCATAAAATTTCACTTTAAAAAAAAATTTTTTTTAAGTGGGCGTGTTCTTCATCCGATTTTGCTAATTTTTATTTAGTAATAGGAGTAACGTTCCTGTCAAATTTCAACATGATATCTTCAACGACTGCCAAATTAGTGGGCGGTACCACGCCCGTTGTCCAAAGTTTTACTAATATTCTATTAGTAAGGTCAACCCAACTACCAAGTTTCATCGCTTTATCCGTCTTTGGTATTGAATTATCGCACATTTTCGATTTTTTGAAATTTTCGATATCGAAAAAGTGGGCGTGGTTATAGTCCGATATCGTTCATTTTAAATAGCGGTCTGAGATGAGTGCCCGGGAACCTACATACCGAATTTCAACAAGATATCTCAAAATTTACTCAAGTTATCGTGTTAACGGACAGACGGACGGACATGGCTCAATCAAATTTTTTTCGATACAGATGATTTTGATATATAGAAGTCTATATCTATCTCGATTCCTTTATACCTGTACAACCAACCGTTATCCAATCAAAGTTAATATACTCTGTGAGCTCTGCACAACTGAGTATAATTAAAGCGGATAAACGCGGATAACGAGATTGCTGGTCTTATGAATTAAAAACATGTCAAAAATTTTATTTAATTTAACATTATCCCACTATCACATAATAAACTAATTCCTGTTCAATTAAAATCACAAAAATGTATATATACTAAAATTAGCATACCTCAGAAAATAAAAACAATATAATATTTGAGCAATTGAATTATAACTCACAGCAGGCCAGCAATTTAAACTTTCACATTCAATGGCAAATTGCATTTCACATTCAATGGCAAAATGCTATATGGTGCAGAAGCACGGACCATGACAACAGCAGATGAAGCGGCTCTGGGAGTGTTCGAGAGAAAAGTTCTTCGAAAGATTTATGGACCTCTACGCCTTGGGGATGGCGAGTACCGAAGAAGATTTAGCGATGAGCTGTACGATCTATACGCAGACATCAACATGGTCCAGCGAATTAAAACGCAGCGGCTGCTCTGACTAGGCCATGTTATGTGAATGAAAGATGACGTTCCGCCCAAGAAAGTGTTTCTATTGGAACCCGCCTATGGAAGCAGAAGTAGAGGGCGGCTCCCACTCCGTTGGAAGGACCAGGTGGAAAACGATTTATACTCCCTTGGTGTGACCAATTAGCGCCGGTTGGCAGAGAGAAGGAGCGACTGGCGCGCCTTGTTGGACGGCCATAACCGTTTAAACGGTTAAGCGCCAATTAAGTAAGTAAATAAGTAAGCATAAATTCCTTTGCAAAATATGGTCGGATGAGCGCATGCCTCCAGATTGGAACTTTAGTATACTCTGCACAATCCACAAGAAAAATTAACCCGCAAACCTCGCCAATTTTTTGTCTGGTTAATATTGCATATTAGGTTCTATCTAGCGTATTGTGCGACAAATAAAATCCAACTGAAATAAATAAATGTTTGTAAAATTTTTTGGGCAATATCGACTTAAAGGAATATGGAAACTCAATTTTCTATCCCTGGCATTGAGTATAAATCCACGCCGTTAATTGTTGGCCATAACCTGTGTTTATGAAACAAACGCCGCTCGTCAACTGTCAGTGCATCGTCACTTATTGCTATCCGCTAACATCGACAACAACACGAAAACCACAACTTTTCAACGAGCCTTCCGAACCGAGCGAAACTGTTTCACCCTAAGTAACGAGGTTTGAAATTTACATCTAATATTTATCACTAAATATCTTTGTAATAAATTATCTTACATTTGCATAGTTAAACACAAATTTAAGTTGCATTTTAATATTGTTTAAATGTGTGATTTCAATTGTAAAATGAATTGTAGATTTTAAGATTATACACATATATAAACATGTTGCTGGAAATATTTTTTAACTAGCATTGGCGCCAAAATTTCTAAAATATTTTGGCTGATTAATACTTCGATCGACAGGTCTTCATAAGTTTGCAGAATACAGGTATCTACGACTTTAAACCTCAGCCTTATAGTCTGCATTGTTGATACTAATCACGGGATGCGACCTAACCTTAAAACTTCTAGTGATTGTAGGTATTAGGTGAATGACATTTAGTTTCCAACACCAACTGTCTCCACTACCAATTCCGTTACAACAGGATTAACTGGCATTGCCATCTCTACCGGCAACACGTTAGTATTATTACTACTACGGGAAGCGCGTCAATTTAGATGTTCGCACCGCCACCCGTGCTAACAACTACGGATGGATTCGTAACTGTACCTACAGCAAGTACAGTTATCGTATCAACCCCCGTTGTTGTTGTTGTATCAGTGCTTTGCCCCATCGAATAGGTGCGAACGATCACAATTGCCATCAATGTCCTCTAACGGGAATCCCAGGAAACTTGCAGCTTCAACAGGGTGGACCATAGTGAGAGGGGTAATAAAGGCGTTGGTTCCATATTAAAATTGCAGAGATGGTTGGTGTCATGTGTTGACACATTGATTCTGGATAGGCAAGAGTTTAACCAGTTATAGTATCCAGATCGCTTGTGCTCTTTTGTTTCATACGGCCGTGTTCTCAGGTGCCGTATTTCCTCATAATGCTTACGAAGATTACCCCTTAAGCCCCTGGGAGGTATAGCCTCATCAATCAGATTTCTGTAGGATTATGGGTATTCGACAGAAAATGTTTGTTCAGCATTTAATTTCTCTCCCTAATGAGGAGTACTCCCGCCTCATTGTGTAGGTGGTGTTCTGGGGAAATAAGAAGACAGCCCGTAGCGGTTCTGAGCAGTATTTTGGCAGGCCTGTATTTTCTTCCAATGAGTAACCTTTAGGATTTGCGACCATATCGGGGATGCGTAGCATGCAATTGGCCTGCCAATTGCTTTGTAAGGGGTAATGAGCGTTCCTTTGTCTTTACCCCACGTGCTGCCGGCAAGAGATTTGCGGATTTTATTACGGCTCTCGATTTTAGGAGCAATTGCGGTTGTATGCTCCCGAAAACATAGATCCTGATAGAACGTCACACAGAAGACTTTTGGGTGTAAGACAGTCGGTAGCGCAATGCCATCGACGTGGATATTCATTATGGTAGACATTTGGTGCGTTCATATTGTAAATAAGATTTGGTCGGTGAGAATGTTAGGTTTCGCGAGGCTAAAAAACTGGAGATATCAGGGAGATAGCTATTTATTTTATTACAAAGCCCATCGATATGTGAGCCTGGGACTGTGGCCATTATTGTACTGTTATCGGCATGAGAAACGATAGTGACACTTTCTGGTAATGAAGGTAGCTTCGATATGTAGAAGTTATACAGAAGTGTTGGGATAGGACACCACAATGTGGTACCCCTTGTTTAATTCTTCTGAGTTTAAGATGTAATGTTCCTGAATTGCACCGTTGCTTGCCGACCAGACAGATAATTTGCGGTCCACTTCTTGAGGCTTGCATGAAGGGAGGACAATTCAAGGTCTTGAAGTAACGTGCCGTGGTTGACCGTATCAAAAGCTTTTGACAGGTCTAGCGCAACGAGTACTCTCCTATGGTGGGTTTTTGATTTAAGCCGCAAGTTATTTGCGTGTTAATGGCGTTTAGCGCGGTGATTGTACTATGCCATGCTGATGATTTGGAAGACGCAAATTTGCAGTGAGATAGGGAAGTAGAATGGCTTCAAGTGTCTTGGCTACTGGCGATAAGAGAGACATCGGACGATGAGAATCTCCTATGTTTGCTGGTTTCCCGGGCTTTAATAGTGAAACCACCCTGCAATTTTCCATTTTTCGGGAATGACGAAGGTGGACAGGGATAGGTTGAAGGCATAAAATAGATAATTAAATCCCTCTTTGCCTAGTTTTTTAAGCATCAGCATGGCTGTGCCGTCTGGGCCTACTACTTTAGATAGTTTAGCATGAATGATGTCATCTTCAACCTCTTTGGAGGTGATGGTAATTGGGGACGCGATATATTTATGCTTGTGTGCTCTTCTATTGGCCCGCAGTCTGATTTTGTCAACCGTAGAATGCATTTCATATTGTAGGCAAAAAGCGCTCGCGCCTTTATTCGCATCCGACAGCACTTTGTCGCTAAGGGCGATGGAGATTTTGTCATTGTGCTTAGTCGGGTTCGATAGGACAGTAGCTTACTTACACACTCGTTAAGCTGGAGTTTTTTCTGAAACTGAAATACTTCGTACGCGTGGATTTTGCGGACAAACCACTTTAGTGCACATGCGTACCACTCACAAAAGCATCTATAATTGCTTCCATTAGGCGAAGAAAGAGCCCAGGTAACTTGGTCTCCTGTGACATAAACCTCTGCATCGCACTGAAAGGAAATTGCAGGTTCATCACTGAACATTTGTGATAAGTTTAATAGGTAGGTTGGTAGGTGAAATGGCTGCGACCCTGGTCGCCGAAGTAGCTATTTAAAGCCGTTTTGATGCCATGTAGCTCGTCTATAACCTACAGAATGTTACGGTCGATGTACTACAACCAGCCAGAATTGTTGATTGCTACCACAGATAGATAGAAACGGGGTTGCAATGAACTTTAGTGGGGCTCTAGCTAGAGCCGGCATTTACACTTAAAGTGTTCTACTGTCTCCCTGGCATTTGGAACTTTGCAGGTTCTGCAGTAGTAGTTATACGGAATGTCCATCTTTTCCGCATGCATACCTACTGCCCAATGACCGGTGCAGACTGCTATCAGTTTGCGTGTGTTGGCTCTGGATTTATTCAGAAGACTTTTCGTCCTCTTTCCATCATAGTTTGGCCAAATGGATTTTGATATTGCACAGGTGGTGATGTTATTCCACTTTGTTTGTGCTTTCTTCAAGTAGAAGCTTTGGATATTCGCCTTGGCTACTGCTAACGGCATGCCTACTTCGACACTGGTTATTTCCTAGCTCATCTCCGATGAGCCCCTGCGTGACAGCTCGTCGGCCTTCTCGTTACCCTTCATCCCCCTATGACCCGGGACCCACATAACGCATAGTTCTCGATTGGTGGATAACTGGAATATGAGTCGCTTACAAGCCCACACTAATTTTGAGTTAATGTGTGGCCAGGAAAGCGCTTTTATCGCTGCTTGGCTATCCGACGGGATGCAAAATTTACCACCTACGTTCAAGCCCTCCAGTGATTTGCAGGCTTGCCGAATCGCGACGATTTCTGCTTGAAACACGCTGCAGTGCGAAGTCTGAATGATGCAGACAAATCTAGGGACTCAGAGTAGACTCCGGCCCCTACTCCCGATTCCACCTTGGAGCCGTCAGTGTAGATTTGGATGTCGTCGACTCTTATGCCCGGGTTTCTCTTCCACTCGTTCCTGCTTGGAATGGCGATATTACAACTGTTCTCAAACTTCAGTTTGCGAGGTTAGGAATCTGTCGCGGTACTACATGTAACATCCGGAAATTTATTTAGGATACTACTATGCCCTTGCTGAGTATCCTTCTAACACCCAGACTCCCTGAGTTTCAGTGCGGTTTGTGACGATGTACAAAGTATATGCAAGTCGATCGGAAGCAGGTGCAAAATGGGGTCTAAAGCAGCTGTGGGGCAAGTGCGTCCGGCCTCTATGACACCAACAAACGCTGTTCGCTTGACTTTTTGCAGCCTGGTTAAGTTTTCCTAAGATTTCATTTATGGTGATCAAACAAAGCGGATGTGAAAGCACCCCACCCTGTGGTGTGCCTCTGCATACCTGCTTGCCAACACTATCTCCGCCTAGATCTGCTGTTATTTCGCGATTGCGAAGCAGGTTTGAAATCCAAAGCCGTAGTGGTTCTTCAACCCCTGCCCTACCGAGGGCAGCCTCAATCTCTTCGGCTCTTACATTGTTAAACGCGCCTTCCACATTAACAAACGCAGCCAGAGTGAATTTATTGTGATGAAGGGACTTTTCCATCGTTCGAACTACCTCATGTCGCGTGGTTTCTGTGGATTTCCCTCTCAGGCACGCGTACTGTGCCATGGAAACTGGAGCCTCACCTAGAAGCTCCCGTATATGTATATCTAGTAGCCTTTCGAACGTTTTCAGAAAAAAGGACGTGAGACTTATTGGCCGAAAGTTTTTGGCTACTTCATGCCCTCTTCTGCCGGCCTTAGGGATGAAAACCACCCTTGTTTTCGTCCACGAGACCGGAATGTGGTTGAGACGAATACATGCTTCGTAGATCTCCTCTACTTCATTGACCAAAGATTTCTGAGTCTTCTGCAGCATAATAAGTAGAATACCATCCACGCCCGGTGATTTATATGGAGAGAAGCTATATACTGCCAAGGCAATTTTCTTCTCCGCTAAAAGGTTGCCTATGAGGCCAACAGGTACTTCCTGATGTGCCGTCTCTGTATCGCGTACTCCCTCCCCCGATCCATCCGGGAAGTGAGCATCTATAACGGTGTTTAGAGTCTCAGCCGCCAATCATGCCAATGTTCCATCGGCGCGCTTGATAAATGTCTTGTTTGAATGACTCTTGGCAAAAATCTTTCCCAGCCTGGCTGAGTTCTTCGTGGAATCAATCGATTCGCAGTGTTCTTGCCAGGAGCTTGATTTTGCTATCCATATGGCTTTCTTATACTCCCTCAGAGCCGTCCTGTATTCCTGGAAATCGTTCCTGAAATGACAGCCGTTGAAGACCCTCCTCAGCTTTGACCTCAGGTCGCTGAGGTTTTTGTCCACCACGGTGGGAAGATTTTTGCTCCTCGAAATTGGACAGGCGACTTTAAAGGCCATCTGAAAACTTTTCTCCAGAGACCGGACTCCATCGTCAATACTGTCTGTAGATTGAATAGTCGTCCTACTTCTATGGAGCCTATTACTGACTATCTTGTCAAATAGGCTCCAGGACGTCCGTTTAGGGTTTCCGTGCGGGTGACTTATTTCTTTTTCACTGTCTATGTTGAAAAGGATCAACCGGCTATTCGACAGGGAACGTTTTTTCGACACCTCCCAGTTTCTTACCTTAAGCTCTGGGAGTCAGATGTTAGTGTTATATCAAGGACTTCCTCCCAACCCGGGTAGTTCGCCGTACTCGGAAAACTAAGGTTGAGTGCTGCCCTTGTTACATACGTAAGGATTGTTATCTAATATAAATTCAAAAAGAGATTCACCCCGTTCGTTTATCTCGCTGCTCCCCCAAACCGCGTGCCTTGCGTTGGCGTCGCAACCCATCCCGACCGTCGCCTTCTTGGTTGTCTGTGCTATCATTTGCGCGACCTCCTCTGGAGGGGCGGGCCGATCGTGAGCCATATAAGCCGAGGAGACCGTCATGCTTCGGCCGCTTCTTGACTCGACCTTGACCACAGCAACGTCGTAACTACTGAAATTAATTAAAAGTAAAGCATTAATAGTATTCCTAACAAGGATACAAGCCCTCAGTTTATCTTCTCCATGTGTGTAAAATAGGTTATAATATCGGGTATTTAGGCCCATAACCTGTCACCGCCAGACCCATTGTTCCTGCACTAGGCAGACATCAATGTCCTCCTCACTGAGAAGGACCAGCGGGTTATCCGAGGCGACTTTTGAGTGCTGCAGGTTAATTTGTGCTACCCTAATCATTGGGTTGAGACTCGCCTGCACTTTCGAGGATTGACGACCCATCCTCACCCAGCTCCGCCATTTTCAGCTCCCCAAGAGTTTGTTGGTGTTGCCAATCTCCTCCAGATTATTGTCTGGTACCACTGCCGCCGGGAATACCTTCACTTTGGCCTCCCCCAGGCAAACTTCAGGTGGTTTCATCTTCGCTCGAGTGCTCCCAGAGACTCGTTGCTAGTCAGCAGCAGCACGGGCTGGCTATTTTTCTGTTGTTGCTCTACCTTGATCAGAGCCCAGTCGTCCATCGGGACGTCCGAGTTCTGGAGCTTTAGGCAGTGTATTAGCTTATGTGCATCCAGTTCCAGCTTTGACATTTTGGGTAGCCAAATGCGTGCCCGGGGCCTCCTGGGAATCTTCGAAACTGGGATGACCTTTAACGTAAGGCCATCAAATGCGTTGCAACGCATCTCTCAAGAAACTCCCTTGAGAACCCATCCGCGCATTTGATTACCCTGCAGCCGCGGCTTACCTCCTCGCAGTTGAAGGCGGGAATTGGGTTTATACCTCCATAAGGTGCTCGGCGACCATCTCCGATAGCCGTCCCTCGATGAAGCTCCAAGCCGCCAGAATTTCTCTCCCTCCATTGCTCTCAGCATCGACCACAGCCAATTGAAGGTGGTCCCTGACCACCTCTCTGTAACTGGGTCTGTCCGATGCCGCAGCACTGGTAGAAGCGCCGTCAGTCTGCCTGGAGTACTTCCCTTTCTTGACGTCACGCTCGTTCACCTCTTGTGACCGGTTGCGCTTCGCCGACTGTCTTTGAGCCGGTTGTTGTTTGCTTGTTTGGGGCTTCGCGCGAGGGCAGTCTCGTTTGGGGGTTGTGCGCGAGGGCAGTCTCGTATTCCTTGACCACTGTCTCGCACCACACCTTATCTTCGGCGTCCCGCTCGTGAGCTTCACTTTTCCTCATTCTTGGCTATCTTCTTGAGGATGAAAATATCCCTCAGATGCCTAGCTTTCAGTAGAGTGCCTGAGGACTTCTTCGACCTCTTGGGAGCCAATTTGGCTGGTGTGCTCCACTTTCTATTTTGTATTTGGTTATTGATTTAGTTGGGTGCGACAGGGGTACTATGGCTGGTACCAGGGCCGACCTCTTTGATGCTCTTCTGGCTAGCAGCCTTCTCCTCTTCATAGAGCATTCCCAGAAAGATCCCTTTCTCCCCTCCTTTTTATTTATTTTGTTAATATTTGACATAAAGTTCCCACGAGTGTGCAAGGAATGGTTAGTCAACCCCCGGCAGAGCCAGCATACCGGGGGTAAGGCATTTATACAACCGACCTTGCTCGGACATCGGAGAGGACCGTTCGCGATCAGTCTTTCAATATACACCCGCTGACCAAACATTCATCGGCATGGGTACCTCAACACCTTGGCTTGGGTGTTGTTGGTGCGGCAATCCTCACATCTCCTGCAGCGACAAGTGATGCGTTCTTCTGAACACGCCGTTGACGCTGTAGGACATATGAGGCTTTCCTCTTAGTTCGTCTCTTGTTGGGACCCCTCCGCAAAGGAGATTCCAACATGATAGTTAAGCTCCTTTTCCACGACAAGGCGACCAAAATGAAGGGGTTAAGTTTAATAGTCTCAATGTAAATAATGGAAACACTTCCCAACAAATATCGTGTACGACAAATACGTCTATGGCCTTTGTGTCGACTCCGTAAAGCATGGGACCAAACAACAAAAGATGCTCTATAGGTTAGGCTCGGTTTGGCTATGGTTCAGTGTATACGAGATCTCCATACTTATGGGCAGGTAGGGGTTGGCTCTAGTAGAGGTCTACTTAACACTGCAGGTATTTTTTCAAATGCAGATTTGAATATCATTCGTTTCACCCTTCGTTGGCTGATATAACCTTGTCGTCCTCTCAGGTTGCTACGCGCCGCGTTATGTCCAAGGATTTGCTTCTGTTTTCCGGTAACCCCGAAGAGTGGCCCCTGTTCATCACGAATTTTCAGCAGTCTATGGAAAAATGTGGTTTCACCGAGCAAGGGTACCATAAAAGTCTACTAAAGTGCCTCCAGGGTCCGACACTAGAAGCCGTCCGCGGAAAATTAATGATACCTACAGCTGAATTCAGTAATCCGTCCCTGTGAAAATCACTTTTGAGAAAATTTTTCACTCTGTAAAAAAAAACATCGAACTGGGATTTTCTACACAAAATTTTGAACGTCGTGTTTGCAAGCTCAGATACAATACCACCCAACGAGCGGTGTGAAGTTAGCCCCCCCCAACTAAAAATTTTTAATTTTTTAAAATGCTAATCGTTTGATAGTCGTTTGATAATGATTGATAAACTTCGATATTCGTTTGATAGTTATTCGTTTGTTAGAAAAACGACATTTTTTAAAATATCTATGTGAAGTTAGCCCCCCCAACTAAAAATTTTTAATTTTTTAAAACTTACTTACTTACTTAATTGGCGCTTAACCGTCTAAACGGTTATGGCCGTCCAACAAGGCGCGCCAGTCGCTCCTTCGCTCCGCCAACCGGCGCCAATTGGTCACACCAAGGGAGTTTAAATCGTTTTCCACCTGGTCCTTCCAACGGAGTGGGGGCCGCCCTCTACCTCTGCTTCCATAGGCGGGTTCCGATAGAAACACTTTCCTGGCCGGAGCATCATCTTTCATTCGCATAACATGGCCTAGCCAGCGCAGCCGATGCGTTTTAATTCGCTGGACTATGTTGATGTCTGCGTATAGCTCGTACAGCTCATCATTAAATCTTCTTCGGTACTCGCCATCGCCAACGCGTAGAGGTCCATAAATCTTTCGAAGAACTTTTCTCTCGAACACTCCCAAAGCCGCTTCATCTGCTGTTGTCATGGTCCATGCTTCTGCCCCATATAGCAGGACGGGTACGATAAGTGACTTGTAGAGTATGATTTTCGTTCGCCGAGAGAGGACTTTACTTTTCAATTGCCTACCTAGTCCAAAGTAGCATTTATTGGCAAGATTGATTCTTCGCTGGATTTCAGTGCTGATGTTGTTGCTAATGTTGATGCTGGTTCCCAAATAAACGAAGTCTTTTACTATTTCGAAATTATGGCTGCCAACAGTAGCGTGGTTGCCAAGGCGCATATGCGCTGACTCTTTGCTCGATGACAGCAGGTACTTCGTTTTGTCCTCATTCACCATCAAACCCATCTTTACCGCTTCTTTTTCCAGCTTGGAGTAAGCAGAACTAACAGCGCGGGTGTTTAGGCCGATGATATCAATGTCATCAGCATATGCCAGTAATTGCACGCTTTTATAGTATATTGTTCCAGTGCGGTTAAGTTCTGCAGCTAGTATAATTTTCTCCAGCATCAAATTAAAGAAATCGCACGATAGGGGGTCACCCTGTCTGAAACCTCGTTTAGTTTCGAACGGCTCGGAGAGGTCCTTCCCAATTCTGACTGAGCTGATGGTGTTGCTCAACGTCATTTTGCACAGCCGTATAAGTTTTGCGGGGAAACCAAATTCAGACATAGCGGCATATAGGCAGCTCCTTTTCGTGCTGTCGAAGGCGGCTTTAAAATCGACGAAGAGGTGATGTGTGTCGATTCTCTTTTCACGGGTTTTTTCCAAGATTTGGCGCATTGTGAAAATCTGGTCGATGGTAGATTTACCAGGTCTGAAGCCGCACTGATAAGGTCCAATCAGCCGGTTCACGGTGGGCTTCAATCTTTCGCACAATACACTTGAAAGGACCTTATATGCGATATTAAGAAGGCTGATTCCACGATAGTTGGTGCATTTTGCAGTATCCCCCTTCTTGTGGACTGGGCAAAGAACACTTAGATTCCAACCGTCGGGCATGCTTTCGTCCGCCCATATTTTGTTAAGAAGCTGCTGCATGCGCCTTACCAACTCCTCGCCGCCGAACTTGAATAGCTCCGCAGGCAATCCATCAGCGCCCACGGCCTTGTTGTTTTTCAATCTGGTTATTGCTATTCTAACTTCGTCATAATCGGGCGGGGGGACATATATTCCATCATCATCGATTGCGGGATCGGGTTCTTCATCTCTGCGCGGTGAATTGCTGCCTCCATTTAGGAGAGCAGAGAAGTGTTCCCTCCATAATCTAAGCACTCTCTGGACATCAGTTACAAGGTCGCCGTTTTCATTCCTACAGGAGTTTGCCCCGGTCTTAAAACCTTCCGTCTGTCGCCGTATTTTTTGGTAGAATTTTCGGGCGTTATTCCTGGTGGCTAGCAGCTCAAGCTCCTCGCACTCACGCCTTTCTGCTTCTGCTTTTTTCTTCCTGAAAAGGCGTCTCGCTTCCCTTTTCAACTCACGATAGCGTTCACACACTCCTCTTGTCGCGCTCGCTTTTAACGTAGCCCTGTAGGCAGCGTCTTTTCTTTCGGTTGCAACGCGGCATTCTTCATCATACCAGTTGTTTTTTCGTGGCCGCCGGTAACCAATTTTTTCCTCGGCGGCAGTATGAAGTGCTTTGGAGATATGCTCCCACTGCTCCTGTATTCCTTCAGGATGAGTTGTGCCCTCAGAGAGCAGGTGTGAGAGTCGAGTTGCGAAATCATTGGCAGTCTGTTGTGATTGAAGCTTTTCGACGTCTAGCTTTCCTTGTGTTTTTTGTTCCTTGTTTTTAGCCGCGTTGAGGCGGGTGCGTATTTTGGCTGCAACGAGATAATGGTCCGAATCGATGTTAGGTCCTCGGATCGTTCGCACATCTAAAACACTGGAGGCATGCCGTCCGTCTATCACAACGTGATCGATCTGATTGCGAGTATTTCGATCAGGAGACAGCCATGTAGCTTGATGTATCTTTTTATGCATGAACCTCGTGCTTGATATGACCATGTTTCGAGCACCGGCAAAGTCAATCAGCCTCAGTCCGTTACAAGAAGTTTCATTGTGCAGGCTGAACTTTCCGACTGTAGGGCCAAAAACACCTTCTTTGCCCACCCTGGCGTTAAAGTCGCCAAGCACGACTTTTATATCATGACGGGGGCAGCGCTCGTATGTGCGTTCTAATCGTTCATAAAAAGTGTCTTTCACCTCACCGTCTTTCTCCTCTGTCGGCGCATGGGCGCAGATGAATGATATATTAAAAAATTTTGCTTTTATTCGAATAGCGGCGAGACGCTCGTCCACAGGCGTGAACGCCAGCACTTGGCGACAAAGTCTCTCTCCCACCACGAATCCGACGCCGAAACTGCGCTTATTCGCATGGCCACTCCAATATATGTCACAATTTTTGATCTTCTTTCTTCCTTGCTTCGTCCAACGCATTTCTTGGATGGCGGTGATGTCAGATTTTGCTTTGACGAGGACATCAACCAGCCGGGCATCTGCACCAATCCCATTCAGGGAGCGGACGTTCCAGGTGCATGCCCTCAATTCATTGTCCTTCAAACGTTTGCCATGGTCGTCATCAATAGAGAGTGTATTTATCCGAGGCTTGTTGTTATATTTCATTGGAGTATGGTTTTACGTGACGGGTCCCAAGCCCAGCGCACAACCCGCTCAGCGGGGGTGAAAATATTAATTGGCACGTTTATATAGCGAGCCGCTTGCTCCAAGACAGACGCCCGCTTGCAGCCGCACCTAGAGGTGTACAGACGCTGCCGATGAAATCTCCCCCGGCTAGCCCTTAAACCGATTATGTCAGAGTGGCCTAGCCAGGTTGTCGCCTTCTCACATTAGCTCACCGCTAAACGGGTGTTTAGCGGCTACCCAGAGGATACTTGGCCGCAAGCGACCGGCAGTAGTGAGCTGCTTGAACCGCATGCAAAAGAATCGCTCTGGCCATTCCCAGGTGAATGGCGGTCAGAAGCTTTCCCCACTTTCGTGGACTTCTACACACGGCCCCACCCTCCTTTTAAAACGCTAATCGTTTTATAGTCGTTTGATAATGATTGATACACTTCGATATTCGTTTGATAGTTATTCGTTTGTTAGAAAAACGAAATTTTTTAAAATATCTATGTGAAGTTAGCCCCCCCAACTAAAAATTTTTAATTTTTTAAAACGCTAATCGTTTGATAGTCGTTTGATAATGATTGATAAACTTCGATATTCGTTTGGTAGTTATTCGTTTGTTAGAAAAACGACATTTTTTAAAATATCTATGTGAAGTTAGCCCCCCAACTAAAAATTTTTAATTTTTTAAAACGCTAATCGTTTTATAGTCGTTTGATAATGATTGATACACTTCGATATTCGTTTGATAGTTATTCGTTTGTTAGAAAAACGAAATTTTTTAAAATATCTATGTGAAGTTAGCCCCCCCAACTAAAAATTTTTAATATTTTAAAACGCTAATCGTTTGATAATGTTTGATACGCTTTTATATGCGTTTGATAGTTATTCGTTCGTTAAAAAAAAATTTAAATATCTACATATGTCAAATTGCCCCCAGTTGATAATTTTTCAGGCTCTAGAGGCCTAGGAGCTCGAAGCGATGTCTATGTCATTCTCTGGTTGATAATACGTGATAATGCAAATGGCTGCACTCCCCTCGTTGCGGCTCTTAAGTTAGAAGGGCATACAAATTTTATGTCATTTTTATATATATAGGAAGAAGATAAACATTAATTTCAGGGTACCTCTTATCCGTAGTTTTGATTATATTTGTTAAACGGCTTTAAATAAACCAAATAGTTTACTTTTATGTCATCAGCATCTTTATTTGATATTCATTTTGTACAATTACATAAAAAATTCCGGGGTCCCTAATATGGGTTTCGACACCATAGGCAATAATAATAAAAAACACTTTAGCCGATTGTCATATCCAATAGGTATACAAAATTTCATGAGAATCGGTCCAGCTGTTTCGGAGGAGTATGGTAACGAAAATTGGGCCACGAGAATTTTATAAGGAGAGTTACATACATATGTACAAACTTACATACAGGTTCAATTAATAAAATAGTGTTAAAAATATTAAAATTTCATGTGAAGTTAATCCCCCAATTGATAAGTTATAATTTTTTCGAGTTGGGTACATGTATGCATATTTTTCTGAGTTTTGGTATTTTTTCATAACGAATTTTGGTCCCAAAAACAAACGCGTTGTGGCAACAATATAATGGAGTAGAATTCAAAACTACATACATATATTAAAATTTAAACCTATATTTTTGCATTGATTGTTGTGCCGTTAACTTCAAGTGATAGCCACGTCGGCACCGACGAAAATCAACATACTGTAGACCATTTAGTTGAATAATTAGGGCTGATCACATTCAACACGGCGTCTACAGACTACAACCACAATAAAGATAAGCTTGGCGACAACCGTAGCGAATGTCAGGGTCAAATAGATTATATTGCACAGAGTAGTGGGTGATGAAAGCAAGTCTTTTCTGTGACGTTGTAACCGTGTGCAACTCCAGAACTTCTAGGAAAGTGAGACCGCCGAAGGCAGGAACTGCACTGGAGGGATGACGCAAACGTATATATTCTGTAGTTGCAAACAGTGCACAACGGGACAGGTACTAAGAGATTGTGTCCACGACGTGCTTGTGTATTTTTGCTGGAAAAGATAGGGGAAGATGGGGGCGGGGGCTGATGCTCGGCATTGCTCCTGACTGTGTTACTATGATTGTAGTGATGGGTTGGAGCGGCCGTAAGAGTAGGAGGCGCCGATCGGCGCCAGCAACAGCGGGCAGTAGATATAGTATGCAAAGCAGGGTTGCTGCTGGAGTGTTGCACAGGTACGCTTCTGCGTCGGCCGCGGGGCGTCGTTAGACGTGAACAGCAGGGAGCCACAAATGCGTTGAAAATTTTTCGGGGACGGTTATGGAGCAAACCAGCTGCAGGGAACTGCTCCGAGGATAACAATTTATGGGAGGGACGCAACAAATAAAATGGGGTTACACTGATGTGGCAGCACTTGGTCGGGAAAAAAATTCCCGAGTCGCTCCAGTGCGTAGAACCGGCTGCCTTGGGATTGATTTATCGCAATTGCCTGTGTCAAGGGTGGACACTCGACTAACTGGGACATACGACAACAACGTTGTAAACTTAACGAACGAATACAATTGGTTTTATACTAAAATATTTTCCGTTACATAAATATAGGTCTAGTATATAAATAATAAATATAATAAAAATCTGTTTATAATTTGATATACATCGCCATTACTGACTTCACTTTGGTATTGTATCCAACATTTTTGATGGAAATTGCCATGTCATCATACAGCTCCCAACAATCATTAGCCCTCTTCACGTAAGTAGTAAAATGTTTGCCAGCATAGTGTATTAAACCGATAAGTCTGAAATTAATTGTTTTAAATCAATCTAATCTAATTCTTGGTTTTCACTGGGTAACATTTTCCCACAAACTTGGCAAAATCAATGGAAATAGGGCTGATCAGATTCAACACGGCGTCTACAGACCACAACCACAATAAAGCAAAGCTTGACGACAACCGTAGCCAAACATTGGTTTCCTGATTACTTTGAAAGAGGCAGCCATCAATATAAATTCCAGAAAACTGTACCGAAACATTTAGAAAAAAATATTAATTATTTTGATTTTGATTTTGATTGATTTGAATGATTTTAGCTTTTATTATCTGTTATTTACTTCTATTTTAGTTTTTACTGACAAAATAAAAAGGACGCCACTCACTTTCGCTTCCCGAAAATACAATAAGGTTTACAGCGCCATTCTGTGCACTAGACAAATTCACCAACTTGCTCATTTGTCAAGTTTGATAATTTATCAAGTAATTGCTATTCTATGTAAAAAATAAAAAGCTTTTTCGCTGACAAATTGTCAATAAGTCAAACGCTCTTGATAATTTAATTTATACAGATAAACTTAAAATAGAACTCTGTTATTGTGCGATCGAGAGAAAATGGAAGATTTATTACTTTTGCTATTATTGTGTGAAGATCCTCCTGGAATTTTTGGGGGTAATTTCGGGATGGTTTTTGAGACTCCCTCGGGGCCATTCGGGGGTCGTTCCGCGATCCTTTTGGGGACTCCCGGGGTAATTTGGGGGACATTACGGGATTCTTTTGGGGACTCAATCGGGTCCTCCCGTGGTCATTTAGAGGTCATTCCGGGATCTTTACGGGGACTCTCTCGGGGTCATTTGAGGGTAATTCGGGGATGATTTTGGGGACTCCTCGAGCTCATTTGGGGTCATGTCTCCCAAATTACCCCGAGGGAGTCCCCAAAACCATCCAGGAATGACCCCGAGGTAGTCCTCAAGGCCATGGCGAAATGACCCCCAAAAAACCCAGCGGATTATTTTTTCGTATTCCCATTTCGGGGATTAGAAGCATAAAATGAGACATATCGCTCCAATTGCTCATGCGTAGCACGTTCCACTTTTGATTTCCTTGAAAAAAAAACTACGATTTTAAAATATTTGTTACAAAAATAATGAACAATGTTTAGCATTGTGAATGATAACTAAGTGTGATATCTTATCTGTACAGGATGTTCAATATGGCTACTTTTTAGCATTTTGACAGGGTTTTCAATATGGCGGCGCCTACGTTCAGCGGGTGATAGAAAGAGATACAGAATGAGACAGCTGATTTCTGGTTACTTTATTTAGTTCACCACAATATGGTGAAAAGCAAAGGTCGTAGAGCTTTTTAGAGTTGTCAAGTTATGCACAGAATAGAAATATTTGTCAGCTTGATACAAATCTTGATTATTTGTGAACTTATTAACAATTTGTCAAGTGCGCAGAATAACCCTGTTAATCTGGCTACAACGGCTTTCGTAATTGATTGTCGTGCAGCCCTGTCGCGCTGAAAATAACGACACTCATAAGAATATGTGTAAAAATAATATGACAGATGTGGCGGCTACAACTCCATCGTGAATGTGATCAGCCCTAATGGCTTGTTATACAACGTCAAATGCGTTTTGACTACAAAGTGACATTTAAATCTGTGGCAATTTGTTAAAACGACTTATGTTGAGATAATTTGAAAACTATTGACATCTCATCAAAGTGATTTACCATATTTTGTAGCCGACATTTAACGCTAGGGTTATCAATAAAATATATTGAGAGACTTCTTACGGATATCTGTTGAGAAGCCAAAACATCACCCTTATCTTAACTCGAGATAAGTGGTTTTAACAAATTGCCACAGAAATAATAAGCAATAATAACCAATAAGCGAAAACGGCAATTGCACATCGGTATGGCAGATTTGACATTAAAATTTTATTTGCCACCATTTCGACAATTTATTTTCCTTTGCCAACTGGCGACCCATCAATAAATAATAGCCCATTTCGATTTGCCATTTCTCTGCTCGTTAAACGAAAAATGTGCATTGGAAAACAACAACAAAGTTATCAAGCTGATAAATCGTTGACGAGATGGGAGATACCTTTATTAAATTGGCCGAATTTTTGCTATTCAACTGCATCAAAGCTGCCGCATTATTTCCTACTTGTTATATTATTTTGCAGTCGAAAAATGAACGATGCAATCTTAAATGCAACATTTGGCACAAGACAGAAAAAGTTGTGTTGGCGCATACGATAGGCATATGCGTGAGGTTGCATGTTCGAGTCCCGTCAGAATTTCGTTACTTTTGTAAATTTTTGTTTTATTTTTTATTTTTAAGTTTTTCAATTTAAATGTTGCCAATCCATTTAGCTTTTTAGAATTGGTTTTCTATTCAGCACCATCAAAGCGGAGGCCGAATAGAAAAGAGCTAATATCACAGTATGTGAAACAATGGAAAACAATTACACGGGTTGTGAAATAAATGAACATAATATTTTAGCGTGGGTTTTGACTACTCTCTGCGTTATCGAGTCGGTAATGTGACATAATTGAAACGCCTTTGACTCTAACTGACCAGCAGGTCATATGGAGGCAGTTTTTGATGTCAGTCAAATGCTATCAGCATCTCATGAAAGTGACTTAATATATTTGGTAGCAGCCATTTAGCGCAATGGTTATCAATAAAAAATATTGGGAGACCTCATACGGATAGCTGTGTATTTGATGTTTTAAACGCTTTTAAGGGGAGCATTTTGTATGTAAGGACTTTTTAAAAGTATTTCTAACATCTCTGCTAGCAATAAAAAAACCAGTACCTGTAATTTATGTCTCCAAATTTCATCATCGATGGAAGATCACATAACAATCCTTGCAACAAATGTGTTGGATCTTTTGGTGTGAAAATTTCAAGCTCAATGAACATATGACGACTGAATTTCATTCCAACTGTTCGTCGCCCTTGACAATTTCGATCAGAACATTTCTTGTTTGTTATACCATATTGGCTTTTTATTTGACTCTCGATTATACCGAATCCCTCAGATTCAAATTTATAATAATCATTAACCTGTAATAATAGTTTGGTTTTTTTTTTTGTAGTACCACAAGTTCCTGAACAGTCTTCTGTATAATAAGCACTTGGTTCGGATTCCATAAGCTTACGTATTACTCCAAGAATGCTATCCCAAGCGTTAATGGTAATTGTTGTAGGAACACCCTGTTGGCGAAAATTTACAGTTGGGGGATATACTGATTCTAAAATATTTGCTCTATGTAAATATGTTTTGCTAGTTGCACCATTGTCCAAAAAAGTCTTTATGAACAGCAGAAATTTATTAGATGACTCTGTCACATATTTTTCGTATTTGCTACATTCGAGAGCACTCACTAATAGTAAATGTGCAACTGAATCAAATGGACACGTATTTTCTAAATTAGCTACTATTTTCACTGAAGTTACATTGCTCAGTTGAATAGTTCTCAAATCTACCGGTCGGAGCACTGAGCCGTTTCGCAAAAGAAATCCAACCTGCATAGACCTCAAATTATTTTTATATTTTGTTTCGGGATATAGTCTCAAATATTTAGTTTTTTTCTGCCGTTTCTTTGTTGTAGATTCAGTTAGAACTGCATTTTTCTTGATTAGTTGATACCTATGTGACATTATAGATAACTCTATAATACCAATACTAATTCTATTTGGCTTTTCGTATAAGAGAATTAACAGTATATCATACCAGTTTCGATGTGATCAGATACTTCTGTGTTAATATTTAGTGAGTCATGATTATCTTTCTCATCATCTTCAATTAATTCGATGGATTTACTCATATCAGCAGGCGCAGTATTGAAGTCTGCAAAAAAATTTATAATTCTTAATACGATAGACTTATTAAACAAACAGCTAAGAAAATCACCACCGTGGATGCGATCAATGTTTAGTACATCTTGATTCGCTTCATCATCTTCAATTGAATCGTGTAAATTAGCTGGCACATCATCGAAGTCTAAAAAATGATATGTAATAAAACAGGCTTGATTAAACAGCTACAAGAGTTACATATGCATTTCATATACCGATAAAACTACCTGAGCTAGCAGCCTGAACAACATCAACCGAAGGTTTCCCAAGGTTTCTCCAATTCTCGAAGGACTTGAGATCAGAGTCATTTAGATTTTCAATTAAAGAGCTGTTGGCATTTATATCAATATCACTGGAGGTTACATTATTATCCCTGCACTGCCACTCTTGAATTTGAGTTTGGGCCATTTTGGCTTTAAAAAGAATAGCACTACCCTTTTGTTCGGGAATTTCGAATTTTAAAAATCGATCTGCATTAATTGGAAGCGTGTATTTTTTCAAAAGATTATTCTTCCTTTCAGAGAAATGCGATTCAACATAACTGGAAGATCCACGCTTATATTTTGACTTGAAATGTGGGATCATCGTACCGGACCATAAAGGAAAGTCTTTCATTAAATCACCAAGTTGTTTGGCAAACTTAGGTAAATAAAAAGCATTTACAGGCCCTTTTGGAACATCAGCCACAATACCAGCACGATATTGAATATCTCTTATCCAGCTGACGATATATTTTGCAGAGTCATCATCATCGTCGATATTGCATTCATCGGGTAAGGACGAGATTGTCTTGGAAGTTTTCTCAGCCAACAATAGAGCTCCTTCAACCTCCTTCACTTTCCATTTCTCTATGTACTTCTCTAATTTTTTCCTAGAATTTATTGCACATTGATCATCCAGTTTTTGATTCTCGTATCCATCAAACTGCTGAAGAGCAACATGGGAAACTGAGAAAAATACGTCTTCCAATTGCTGAAATTTCTGACAATCGAAAATGAATGCCAAGCATCTGACGTAGAGTTCTTTGACAAAAGGGTGGTTATCTTTTGTAAAACACTTCCATTTACATGCAGCATGTATTAAGTGAGATACATCAATCCTCATGAAGGTTGGTGCTATTCTTGGAATTGCAGATAATCCATGAATATTAGAATGCGTTGCAAGTACTGAAAAACAGTCATTTATATAAGCTTTTGTTGTCCGTATGTTACAAGAAAGCGACAGTGCATTGAGAAGTGCTCTTGAATTGTCACACACAGTTTCGGGAGGTGTAGGCACATGTCGTAGCCATTGCTGCAGCCATAGACAAATAAATTCAGTATCAGCCATAGACAAATAAATTCAGTATCATGCCGCTCGGATAACATCTGGTTGACTGCAGTAGTTGTTTCACCGAAATTGATAACTATCGCATACAGGAAAATTGCCGCTGATTTGTTGTGCTTTCCTCTATGTAATTTTCTGACGATACCACCAGTATCATCCAAACTTACGAATGCTATACTCTTATGTAGTCTTATATATTCTTTATAGACGACATCCTGCAGATTAGATCTATAAAATACGAAAAATCGTCGGGACCCCACATCTTTAATAGCATTCCCATACTTTAGATCATCCATCATTGCCTCTATGGTTTTTACAATATCTCTACTATCCTCTACTGAAACCCCATTATTCAAATCCATTTTTTCTTTTTTTGCACGCCTTAAAACCTCAGGTTTGTAAATAAGTGGTGCTTCAGTATCGCCATATGTCATTTTCTCGGCTGCATTTTTCTTACTCCATTGAGAAGCTCCATCGATTATTAATTCTGTTGCTATTTTTTTCCGATTCTGCGCTCTCAATGGTCGTTTGACCACATTATGTCTCTGTTTCGATGTATCACGAGTATAAACATCGATTTTAATGTCTGCATCAGGCAAGGGAGCTTTATGTAGGTAACCTACGAACTCGTTTCGGCACTCTTTGTCTATGCAGCGACCAACTATTTTTAAATAGTGCTCACTCTGTTCACCGGGATGTATTTTTACTCTCTTAAGGGCATACGCACAAAGCAAACGAAATTGCCTATAGAAACTTTCAAACTCTGTGTCTGCCCATTCATTCGATTGCAAACCGGTGTAAGATCGATTGTAATTTCGAGAAATCGGTCCCAGAGTCTTCCATATTTTGTTCTCTATCAAAAGCTCGAAGTCAGGCTGTTTCCTGTAGTCTGGATCTGAGCGCGCAGATACTGAACAAACATCTAGTGTTGAACATTCAATAGAGGTATCTGTGAGAATGTGAGAACTGTCTATGTGGGTGACATTAATGCCTAATTTTTTTCACATTTTGGTAAGAATATTACGACGGTTTTGAACAACATTATTGTAAACATTCATTCTGGACCACAATCCATTACACGATAAACTCATGTCGTCCCAAATTGTCGAAGAATATAGGGGCAGCTGGGATGTTTGAAAAAACTCTGAGTATTTCACCAAGAGATCCACTGCCTCATCCACACTTATGACTGCTTTTCGCGGCATCTAAAATAAAAACACTTAAATCTGTGAACAACTTCCTCTTCCATTGATTTCACGGACTTAAACCGAAAGCTTAACCATTTAAAACCGATCAATTTTTCGAAACCGTAACCACTAGATATTTGAAATTAAGTAAAATTGTGTTTTAAAAATTCAATAACTTATCAAAAAATTGCAATAATTTATAAAAACTGAATTTTATTCGATTCTATATATATTTATTTAAAAATTCGTCATGAAAATTTGATCGAATTTGATTAAATACATTTTAAGGAATCGGAATTTGAAAAAGGGGTTGTAATTAAATTCAATTTCTTACCACTTAAAAATTAATAAAAAAAATAAAATGAGTAAGTATGGAACAATAATATTAGAGACTGCAGATATTAAAAGAAATACGAGAATCGTGAAAATAATTTATAGTGGGTCGGTTCAGTAATCAAAAAATTAATAAATATTAGCAAAAAATCGGATTAATGTCTTAAATTTATTTTGGCGAACATGATAGAAAAATATTTATTATTATATGGGAGAATATCCATGATGGCCGCAGGAAAAAATTCTAAAAACTTAGACCGATTTTTAAACCACTTAAATGTTGCACTTAAATAATAAACTTAACAATAATTTTTTTTTTTGTTCACAACATTAAAGCCGCATTCTCTATTGCGAACGATAGCTCAGACGAAGGAATCGTCTCTTAACATCTTCGTCTAGCAATGGTATTTTCTATCACTTTCGTTCGTTTCATATGTCATATCAAAGAGGAAGGCCTCAGCAATTGTCAGGTGATGAAAGTGACAGAGAATACCATTGCTAGGCGAAGTTGTTAAGCGACATTCATTCGTCCGAGCTATCGTTCGCATACAGTTAGTTAATTTTTTATTCCTAAACGAAACCGAAATAAATGTTGAAGAACGAACTTACCTTGATTGGCTTCGAATTATGCAAAATACACTTTATTCAGCACACGTTTTTAAAATATGTCTGCACTTTAAATTCGTTAACTTCCGCCAACTGCAGTTATTTACTTTCGGGCATTTAACTTATAAGTAAGCAAGTCTTCGATTCGAATAGAATTTGATGTTTCACGTGTAAGAGGGAGCTAATATGTACTACCCTACAAGAACACTGACTATTGTTTGACTATCATATGATTGTCAGTACTGTCATCCTCACGATCAGCGCTCCGAACAAACTTTTTCTATTTTATTTTTAACAGAAAACCTTTTTAAACGGTTTTATTTAGCTTGACTTGACAGGCAGGCCGCATGGCTGCACGGCCGAACAGAATTTTGTAATTGAAATTTAAGCAACTTCCCGATAAGCTACAAGCTTGAAACTTGGAACATAGTTCAGAACCCGATGACAATGCAATAATAAGAAGAAAAAAATCGCCGCTAGGTGGCGCAAGGATCGAGATATTCGCAAAAATCGTATTTGTGGCCCGATTTGGCTCACACTTGGAACATATAATACATACAAGAATAGAAAGCGACTTATGAAATAAAATCGCCGCCAGGTGGCGCAAGGATCGAGATATTCACAAAAATCGTATTTGTGGTACGATTTGGTCCATATTTGGAACACATAATACATACATGAATAGAAAGCGACCTATGATGCCCAATTTGGCTCATATTTGGAACAAATATTGCATACAGTCCGGTAGAAGTGACATCAACATATTTTGGAGTTGGAGGAGGGACAAGCATATGTGACGCAAAGTCGAGTAAAGTCTTTGGAAGGATTATGTATTGAGGACTTAGATTGTAGCAAATTGTCAGGAAAGAGTCCTTGTAATAATGAGTCACTAAATGAACTAAATAGAATGAGAAATAATAGGCAATGTTGAGGGTGTCTAAGATTATTTGAACATCATTTCGTCGGACGATCGCAAATATGTCGTCCACATACAGCGACCACAACAAACTACACCTGACGCTTGAAATAGAAAAAGACAACTGCATTCCCTTTCTGGATGTAAAAATACACAAAATAAACAATGCTTTAATTTTCGACTGGTACGCAAAACCCACTTCCTCTGGGCGTATGATTAACTTTTACTCCTCTCAACCCCTTAACTATAAAATAAACACTGCTAAAAACTTCGTAAGTAAAGTTTTGTCCCTAAGCCATGAGAAGTTCCATAACAGCAACATCCACAAAATAATACAAACACTTAAAAGCAACAACTACCCTGATAGCACAATGTCAAGTTTATTACAACAACAAACTATGAAAATAAACCAAAACAAACATCAAACACAAACTGAAAACAAAACAAAGCAATATCGCAGCGTAACATACATACCGAAATTCACCGAACACATTCGCAAAAATATTTTAAAAAACAAAGAAAACATTGCTCTCGTATATAAATCGAACCACACCCTATCCAATATCTTCACACAAACAAAAAGCCCCATCGCCCTACAACAAAGCAACGTCATATACCAAATAACTTGCAAAGGAAAAGAGAACGAGGAATGTAATAAGCTATACATCGGCACGACCCGAAGGTCACTGAAAGTACGACTAGCAGAGCACCAAGCCGACATACAGAAAAACAAAAGCAACACCGAATTATCACAACACACAACAACCAGTGGACACACAGCTGATCTGACAAACACAAAAATATTGGACAAAAACAAACGAGGGAGAGCGAGATACACTTTGGAAAGCTTACGAATATTGCAACAAAGGGAAAACACAGTCAATAAAAAGGAAGACACAGCTGACATTGCCTCTGCGTACCTACTATGCCTATAAGCACTTTAGTATGACAATGATACCCAATGCGCGCGGTAATAATAATTAGTTAATTTTTTAGTTAATACTATAAACAAATAATGTAAGTTTTTTAGTTTTTGTTTTTTGTCATATGTAACTCAATGTTTAATTGTTAAAAATTAAAATGTAATGCAAAATATGCATAATGATTTTGTTGTTGAATATAGGTCTCGCTCCAGAAGATGCTAGGGTGACTATCGAAACGTCGAGCTGCGACAGTGAAGTAAAATTGTTTTATTTGCACTGAAAATCAAAATAGGTCAAATAGCCTACTTAACTCCAATAAATTTAAGAAAATTGACCGGAATCGCCAATAATATTTCAATTTTATTTGGTCGATATTTCGATCTCATTCTGAGATCATCCTCAGGAACTGTGAACAAAAACAACAATTAGTCAACATGTAAACAATTTTCAAACCCTAAACATAATACCACTTACACAATTGAATATGTTTTACGACTAACAAGATGTACGAAAAAAGAAAGCGTAGAAGTCAAATAAATATGAAAATATAAACAATTTAAAACACCGTAAGTATAAACAAAAATCTACAAAAACAACAATACATAGAATGACGAACAAAAAGACATAATCATTTGCATTAACATACAAATGTACATATGTACATATATATTGGTCATCCCACTGAATTTCTTGTGTTGAGCTGCAATTCTAACTAGAACAGTGTTGTTGTATTAAAACTAAGTCGCGGTAATTTTATACAAATTTATAAAAAATAGCATATAGTTTAAAAAAAAATGTCTTTTAGTATTTAGTATAAATGTATGACTTTTTTCAAAAACTAATTTCTCAAAAAAGAATATTTTTTGTGTTTAAACTTTTTCTGTATTGAGTTCATATTTCAACTTGGCCAAATGCCAAAACTCGCTGTTTTCGAGATATGAATTTTTGAATATTAAACATTTTTTCCCCCATTTATTGATGAAATGCATTTCAGTATACAATAACTTTGTCAAAAATTAACCGATTCTCATAATTTTTTCTTTGAAATGTTCGTTATTACTTTCAATTTTACATAAATTTATAAACAATAGCACATAGTTAAAAAAAAATATTTTTTTTAGTATTTAGTAAAAATGTATGACTTTTTTTCAAAAACTAATATTTCAAATAACGGTTATTGCTTTTTGTTTAAACTTTTTCTATATCGAGTGAGAAGTTTATATTTCAACATAGATAAATATCCATTAGCCAAAACTCGTTTTCGAAATATGAATTTTTGAATATTAAACTTTTTTTCGCCATATATTTTTATTTTATTTTTTATTTATTTATTAAACATTTTCTTAATGCATATTTTAAATAAATTACAATATTGAAAGAGCACATTCTATTACTATATAGCATAAGAAAAGTACATGGCATTTTTTATATTAAATTTAAAAAAAAATTGATGCAATTCATAACAGCATACAAGACGATCAATGCCATATGCTTAAAATTAATTAAAATATCACATTTATTATTGAAAACATTCATTTGTTATTATTTTTCATTGGAATGACATGATTTAATATCAATCGGTAGTTCATTATAGGTTTTAAGACCTTTATAATACAGATTACATTTCGCTGCTTCAGTTTTATAAGCCGGCAGATTAAAATCATTTTTATTGCGAGTATTTACAATTATCAAATACGCAGGCAAAGTTCCTTCTATTACGTTTTTAATAAATTTCATGGTATAATAAAAAAGTTGCTGTCTAATGCTAAGCCAATTAAGAGAGCATAGCATGTCTCTGATAGGTGTGTCATACCGTTTTTTGAGAATTAATCTCATAGCTCGGTTCTGTTGCTTTTGTAGCTTGTATATCTGACTATCTCGCAAGATGAAAAATATAGTTGGGCAATAAAAAAATGAGGATCTATTATAATCTGTAGGCGATGATTGTATACCTTCTATTTAAATATTTGCAGGTTCGTTGTGTAAAATATAACTTTTTCGCTATTTTTCCTACCGTATAATCCACGTGCTCGTTGAAATTCAGCTTATCATCTATTTTTATTCCCAAGTATTTTATGGAGCTGACTTTTTCAATTAGTTCGTTATTTACATTTAAGGTTTGTAGCTCATTGTTTTGAAAATTGCGTCTAGATATAACCATAAATTTCGTTTTATTGACATTCACTTTCAGTCTGTTTACGCATAACCAACCATATACGGTGTTAAGATCTTCTTGCAGCTTAGCATATATTTCAGTAATATTGTTCCCACTTATCATCAGCAATGTATCATCAGCAAACAACTTTATTTCACAGTGCTTAATGCAGCTAGTTATATCTTTAATATATATATTGAACAGTATGGGCCCCAGCACAGACCCTTGAGGTAGACCAACAGGTACCTCCCTTTTATCCGATACGGACGTTCCAATCACTGTTCTTTGGTATCTGTTGATTAGGAAGTCTTGAAACTATTTTAGTTCTATACCAGAAACGCCAATGTAAGAAAGCTTTTTCAGCATTAAGTTTTGGTAGATCGTCTCGAATGCACGTTTTAAATCCAAAAACACAGCTAATATGTGTTTTTTCCTGCTTAAGTCTTCTTTCCAGTTAGCTACAACCAAATTCAAATCACTTTCACAGGAAAGTTTCTTTCAAAACCAGATTGTTGAGGTATAATAATTACATTATCTTCTAAATATTTTACCAGCTGATTTTTTACCACTGTTTAAAAAATTTTTTCATCACATTGTAACGCGTTAATAGGTCTTATCTCAGCTTCGGTGGTATTTTTAACTTTTCCTTATGGCACAACTATAGAAGATTTCCATAACCTAGGAACGAGACCTTATCTAAGCTCTCATTAACGAGTTGGTTAAAAGTTAAAAGTTATGGAGTCTTTAACGACTGTTACTGAAGTGGATACTTTCTGAAACTTAAAAACATTAGGGCCATTTTGCTCATCTATAGTACCTTCATTACTAAAAGAAGTAGGAATATTCATGTTAATCTCCAATATACTATCAATGAAATACTGATTCAAAGACTGCGCTATTTCGTTTTCCTCTGTGTAGAGTTGGTCGATTGTTTTAATTTTTTTAATACCATTGTTTTCTTTAGCCATGCTTATGGAATTTTTCAAGTTTTTCCACATAACCTTACTATCACCAGCAATATGGTTGATTTTGTTTTCCATGTACTTGGCTTTTTTATCTTAATTAGCCGTTTATATTGGCGTTTCGCACTCTAATATTCACTCCATTCTCCAGTGGATAGGCTGATCTTGTAAAGATTTAGCTTACGTTTATTTAAGTTAGCCAGCTCAAAATCATACCACTTGTTCATAAGTTTGACACTGACTTCTTTAGAGTATGTCTGGGTGGTCACTGCGCTTGATAGCATATTATATAGGAATGTTGCCTTATTTTCGATACTCAGATTTTCAAAGTCAGTGTAGTTAAGCTGTCGTAATTCATTAACAAACTGTCGCTTGTATAATTTTCCCAGGAAATTATTGTTCTCTTCTTCTCATCTGAAATAGTTTATGTAACTTGATTTTGAATTTAATGGTTTCATGATCTGAAATCTGAAACTCTTTTAATTTTAAACATGTGTAAGGCAATCCAGAAAACCACTTTGTGCTACGTTACTTTACTCTCACTTTTGAATTCACGACAAAGTAGCCAATGAACGACGATTCAAGAAAATATGAAATTAATTAAATATTTGGCAGTTGAATTTTATTGTACAAAGAAAACGGAATAAATTAGTTGTTTTTCAATTGCGTTCAAATTAATGCGAAGAACCTTTTTCTTTTTCTTAACGGTCGTCCTTACAAATTCAGAAGCGGGTAAATCCATACGGGCAAATTAAAACGTATCTTACAGAAATAATTGATTTAGTTGTTAAACGTATATATATGACTAAGTAATCAAAATGCCTCTTGCTAAGATAAATACGTTAAAATTAACGTATTTAAAAGAAATTTTGAACGAAAAAGGTTTGTCCACTGAAGGCCTGAAAAATGAGCTAGTTTTGCGTTTGTGCGAAGCTGTTGGGTCGGATAGTATCGAGATCGCTAGTGCAAATATACAGGACCAAATTAATGAATTACGGGACATGTTTAGTTCGTTGATGCATCAATTGCAATCCAATCAAAATGTAACTGCAACAACTACGCGCAGTGATCAAGAGCGGGCAACTTCTTCTGCTGGTAGTTTTATTACAACGACTGGGCGTAGTGGATATTCAGTGAAAGAAATCGCCGAAACTATTCCGGAATTTGATCCAACAAACGAATCGTCGGTATCTGTTGAACAGTTCGTAGAACGCGTAAATAGTGCGGTCCAAGCTTATCAGTGGGAGGAAAAATATTTTTTATTAGCGGTGTATAGTCGACTCAAAGGTGCAGCAAAGCTCTGGCTGGACTCCACTGAAAAATTGTATTCAAGTTGGAGTGAATTATCGAAATGTTTATGTGAAGAGTTTAGTTGTGTGCCAGATGAAGCTGATATACATTTTAAAATGTCTCAAACGACGCGCAAACCAAACGAAAGTCTCCTTGACTACTGTTTCCGTATCGGTGCGTTAGGTAAGAGGTTTGGGCTAAGTGAATCCTCTATTGTTAAATACGCAAGAGACGGTATTAAACAACGGGAATTTCAAATTGCTATTGCAGCAAATCGGTTTAGTTCAATGCGCGAATTTCGACAAACAGTAATAGATTACTCTAAAAACTTACCCGTGCGTACATTTAAACCTGAAAAGACAAATTTTGAAACAAAATACGGCGAAACACGAGACGGTGAAAAACGTGAAAGTGATAAACAGTTAATATGTTTCAATTGTCAACAAAAGGGGCACATTTCATCGAAATGTCCTCAACCACAACGTAGACGTAGATGCAACGACTGTCAGAAAGTGCATCCTAAAACCGAGCCTGAAAATTGTGGCAAGAAAAGTGCTTCGACGCGTACGACCAAAACGGAATATGAAACGGTAATTCCTGAAAAAGATTTTGAGAAAGTGGTTACAATAAACGATAAAACGTTCACAGCCCTAATCTATACAGGTAGTGAGTGTAGTATGATCACTCAAACAGGGGCAGGTCAAATAAAAGGTGTCGAAGAAAAGTGTGCTTTAAAGATAAGCGGGTTTTGTGGCGGTGTGATATGTGCCCATTCAAGAGTACGTGTCAATTTGAAGGTTGACGGTATTGAGCAAGATGTGGATCTTTACATAGTTGGTGATACATTTTTGACGGTAGATGTGTTGTTGGGACAAGATGTGTTTAAAAATATGCAAATGGTGATTTCAGACGGCAAAATTAGTGTTATAAATGTATGCAATAAAAACGTTAACTTAAATAACAGCAAAATAATTAATGACGATGAGATAAAGTGCGGCATCGACGAAAATGATAAAATAAATAAGTTGGTTAGTTTGATAAATAAATATCGTAATGTATTTGCAACGGATATGAGTGAAATTGGACGTACAGAGCTCGTAAAAATGAAAATCGATTTGGATACTAACAATCCTATTGTTCAAAAACCATTTCGTGTTCCTGAGCCTAAAAAACAGTTAATCGCGGATATGTTAAAAGAACTTATTGATAATGATATAATTTGTAAGTCCGATTCGGAATATGCTAGTCCTATGCTTTTAGTAAAAAAGAAAAACGGGGGCGAAAGATTGTGTGTAGATTTCCGACGTTTAAACCAACACATGCGCAAGGAAATATTTCCGACGCCAAATATTGAAGAAGAGTTACAAAAGGCAAAGCGTTTTAAGTATTTCTCGGTGTTGGATCTTAATAGTGGTTACTATCAAATTCTTATTGAGGAAAATAGTAGAAAATTTACCGCTTTTATCACGACAGAAGGTTTATATGAATTTAAGCGCATGCCGTTTGGGCTTAAAAATGCCCCGGCTGTTTTCCAACGGTTCATCGCGAAAATTAAAGAAGATCTTGAACCTGATGACGTGATAAGTTATATGGACGATATACTTATCGGTAGTGTAAACGTGGATGAAATGTATGATAAGCTGGAGCGTGTTTTAAAAGTTTTACAAAAAGCTAACGTTACTCTCAATCTACAGAAGTGTGAATTTTTGAAATTAACGATACAGTTTTTGGGTCACGAGTTAGCTCCTCATGGTATTTCTCCTGGTTTAGCTAAAACACAGGCAGTGCGTCAGTTTAAAACTCCAGAGTGTATATCCGAAGTTAGACAATTTCTCGGTTTAAGCGGATATTTTAGAAAATTTGTTCCGGGTTATGCTGTTATCGCTGCTCCGTTGAATCGATTATTGCGGAAAGATGTAGCATTCAGGTGGTCAGATCAAGAGCAAAAGGCGTATCAAAAGATAAAGTCAATTCTCGTATCCCGTCCGGTTATTGCCGCCTATAGTGTCGAGGCTGAGCATCAAGTACATACAGACGCGAGTGCAGTGGGCCTAGCTGGTGCATTAATGCAAAAAGAGGGCGACGATTGGAAGCCGGTTATCTATTACAGTCGTGCAACTACCGACAACGAGAAAAACTTTCATAGCTACGAGCTTGAGGCTCTCGCAGCGGTTGAATCCGTAGAACGATTTAAATATTATATTTATGGCAAACGGGTAAAATTGATCACAGATTGTAATGCACTTAAAACAGTTATGAGTAAACGTGAACTTATACCACGCATAGCAAGGTGGTGGCTTCGTATCCAAGAATATGATCTTGAGATTGAACATCGCGCTGGTCAGCGAATGGTTCACGTAGATGCATTGAGCCGTGCACCTGTCGAAGAGTCACGGGACTTAGAAACGGCATCTTTGCGGATTGACAAAATTCAAGTTAGCAACGATGATTGGTTATTTGGAATGCAACTCCAGGATAACTCAATCAAAGAATTGGTAGAAAAGTTACAACAAGGCGATCCTATGGTAAGCAAAGAATTTGTTTTAAATCATGGTAGATTATTCAAAAAAGTAAAGGGGAAGAATCTTTGGGTGGTGCCAAAAGCTTTGCGCTGGCAAATTGTTAACAGTGCACATGATAAAGCAGGACACCTCGGATTGGAGAAAACGATTGCACGAATAAATGAGCATATGTGGTTTGCGCGCATGCGCAATTTTGTTAAGTCGTACTTGAAATCATGCATTGATTGTACGTACAATAAAGTACCTGGGGGTAAACAGGAAGGCGAACTTCATGTTGGAGAAATAGAACTTATACCATTCCGAACTGTACACGTAGATCACCTAGGTCCGTTTCCGAAAAGTTCAAAGCGCAATGAACATATTCTCGTTATTATCGATGCTTTTACACGTTTCACCATTGTGCGC
The DNA here is from genome assembly GCF_040869045.1 of Eurosta solidaginis. Taxonomy (NCBI): domain Eukaryota; kingdom Metazoa; phylum Arthropoda; class Insecta; order Diptera; family Tephritidae; genus Eurosta; species Eurosta solidaginis. Next base: position 45,245,208 of record NC_090324.1, read on the forward strand.
GCAGTCAAGAGTACAGCAACTAAACACGTTATCGAGGTATTTAATGAATTAAGTAGTTACGTTGGGATGCCAGGTAGAATCATTTCAGATCGCGGAACGGCATTTACGTCCAAGGATTTTAAGAATTTTTGTAAAGAAAATGACATCCAACAAATTTGTAACGCTGTTCGAACACCAAGGGCAAATGGACTGGTGGAGAGATGTAACAAAACAATACTTTCGATGTTACTGCCTTCGGTTAACAGTGATAAGAAATGGGACGATGCGTTACGAGCAATTCAATGGACTATCAACAGCATGCGTAATAAAACTACATCGAGGTCACCTCAGGAGTTATTATTCAGTTTTAAACCACGCGATATTTTGAAAAATAAAATAGTACTTGCGCTACAAAATGATGAATCAACGAATGAGAATTTGATAAAAGATCGTGAAGAGGCAGCTGAACGTATACAGAAGGAACGTTTTAAAAGCAAACAACGCTACGACAAAAACCATAAAACCCCGAAAGTGTATAACGTCGACGATTTGGTAGTGGTTGAATACGAGCCACCTAGTACTGGCAATTCACGCAAACTTGAACCGCGATACAAAGGTCCATTCCAAATATCACGAATTCTTGGTAATGATCGGTATGTCGTACAAGACATACCTGGGGCTCAACGAACTAGAAAGCATTACTCTTCAGTTTACTCAAGTGATAAAATTAAACCATGGTGTGCGCTTCCCGATATTTTTGATGATGACTTAGATAATATCGACGACGAGGATACTGATAATTTACTGGTCACGAATCGATGTCGATCCGAAGCTGCAGGTATGGCCGAGTTGTAAGGCAATCCAGAAAACCACTTTGTGCTACGTTACTTTACTCTCACTTTTGAATTCACGACAAAGTAGCCAATGAACGACGATTCAAGAAAATATGAAATTAATAAAATGTTTTTAAATATTTGGCAGTTGAATTTTATTGTACAAAGAAAACGGAATAAATTAGTTGTTTTTCAATTGCGTTCAAATTAATGCGAAGAACCTTTTTCTTTTTCTTAACGGTCGTCCTTACACATGATATAGAGCTACTATCAGTAAATAACAAGTCGATCAATGTATCTGTCTTATCGCCCTTTCGTGTATAAAAATCAATTTTTTGCTCCATAGCAAAGAATCGAAATAGGTCAACTAACTGTTTACTATAAGTTGTGCTCTTGTAAAGGTTTATATTGAAATCACCCACAAAGATAATATTATCCTGTGTTACGCAGTTATTATTTAAAATGTCATGTAAGTTCGTTATAAATTCTGCATCACTTGAGCTCAGTGAGTGATATATCAGAGCTATTTTGTATTGGGGAAAATATTTTTAACTTTTAGTATAATACACCAGATGCTCTTGTTTAATGTTCTGTTGTAACTTATTGATTATTCAATTGTTTCATATATATATTAGCACACCGCCTGTGTGCCTGCTGTGGGAATTGCACCGTACAAGTTTATATGTTTGTATCTGTGGCTCTTGATTCGTTATTTCTTCAATCGAACAAGTCTCCGAGCAAAATATTAAATTTGGTTTATGTACATCTATCAGACGCTCTAGTTCAGCTTTATTGGCGACGATACTGCTAATATTAAATATATACAACTTAGCTCCTCTGGTATTCGTTGCTAAACTCGTGCCTTATTTCTTGGCTGCGAATATTTTTTATACGCAGGTACGCAGGACAATCTTTGCTGAAAGCGTAATGACTAACACGGACGTCAATAACTTTTTTTTGAACGCTACACTTTACACATTTAACAATGTTATATGTGCACTCTTTGCTTTCATGGGGTCCAGCACATTTACTGCAAGCTACTTTATTCGTGCACTCTGCTGCTTTGTGCTTATATCCCAGACATTAAAACACCTCACAACACTTATATGCTCGTAAGGGACGCAAGTATCCCACTCTATATATAGTTTCTTTTGTTGCAATACATTATCGAATGTTACTGCATCTGTTTCCACTAACGCAATGTAGCTTACTTCTCCACGATTGGTATTTTCATACAGTTTTAACACTTTAAAATCCTTTCCGTTCAATTTTACTTCTATATTATGCTCTAAAAGGGAGTTGAAGTCCGTAATAATGCTACTTTTAATCTGGGAGAATTTATTACAAAATATCTGCCCGACTATCTGTTTAATATCAACGGCATTCATTTTTGTTTCTTCACATTTATTAATCAAATGTTTGATTTCCACAAATTTAGTATTGGTATCCGATAATGCACATACATTACAGAACCATTTTATGTTCCTATTATCTTCTATTATCTTTTTTTCATTTCTTTTAATATTACTGCATTTCAAGCAGAAACTATAGCCACACCCACCAGAGCATGCTACTATGTCATCTACCTGAAGCAGTTTCGCAGTAGATTCTTTGCACTCTGCTGGCATTTTAAATGTTTATCTTTATAAGAAAATGTAAAAGATATGCAACTTTAAATGGCAACTTTGTGATACATAACTTTAAATATTCGCAAGACTGGTTTGAAAAAATAAACTACAAAATATGTATAAATATATAGTTTTCTACCATGATGGCAGCCCTGTTTTAGGCTGACACTTTTCACTCTTTTATGTCTTCCACTTGCCCTTTCTATCGTTCACCTTTGTAAACAAATTCAGTGCTTATCGGGCGCTAATTTTTCGCGCTAAGTTAATGATAGCAAAGAAAAGTCAAAAACACAGAATAAAGAGCACAATTAGTAGCAACAGTATAGTAACAAAGCGACTTGACAGGTTGTTGATGTTCTCACCCGTACTCAGCGTATCAGCGGGCGTTTGTGTGAAAGTGTGCTTGGCGATGTTTGCAGCGCGCCGACTGCGGTAATGGTAGCACAGCAGATAGCTTTTGCAAATTACTAACCACCTAAATACTCCACTCTCCCAAACTATGTTTTTAGATTTGTCCACTTGAATACAGCTTCCCGCACCTGTTGTTAGATGTTGTACGTTTTTTAGCGCTTTTGTATGTTGTTTACAATTTTTTGTTTAATAAAAACACGGAGCACGTATCAAAACGACCGTCTTGTTCGTCTGTTGAAGGCGGCTTAAACATCATGCCCGCCCTGCAGGGAGGTGCTTGTAAGCACCTTCTGCAGTTCCTGGAATAAGCGGATGGTGGTATATAAGGCGCGACTGCCCATATTACGTCGTTGGCATTGCGCCTTTTGCAGGTCTTGTGGGGTGCGCGTGGTCGTGCGTTTGGCCGTCTCTTCGGGTTTGCAGGTTGCCGCTGGTTTCTTCGCACGTTGCGCCTTTTGGGCCCTACAGGTGCAGATGGGTTTCCTCTTGTTCGGTCCGCAGCGCGTGGTAGTGGTGGCAGAACCGACCCTGAAGGCGGTTGTCGGTATCTGCCGTGGGAGTCAGATGGGTGTCGTCCTGAAAGTATAAGAACAGGGAGAAACGTGAGGTAGTTGGATACAGCGGATGACAAAAGGAAAGCTAGTTATACAAGGAAAACGTATATATAGGTTATAACGCTGTGCGCGAAAAGTGCTCCATTGGAAGAAAGCGCAGTTTAACTAAGGGGCGCATGACAAGCCCATTTTTGGTACGAACCTATTCAACCCGAATATGGCTACGAAGGGGTCGCTGGTTGAGAATTTCGCTGTGGCGTTTGCCATTTAAAGCGCTTCTGAAGGTCCTTCAGGTAATCCTCTTTCTATCGTCGACTGAATTGGTGATGAAGCTTTTTGAGTTTTTCTCACCGATTTATCCAGGAGAGGTTTTCCGCGTTTGGCTCAGGAATGGCTAATAGTGGTGCACCTCGAAGGAAGTGACCCGGAGTAAGTGCTGTGAAGTCAGCTGGGTCATGGGATAGTGAGATTAGAGGCCCCGAATATAGAAATGTTTCAATACGCACCAGCAGTGTCGTGAATTCTTCGAATGTAAACTTATGGGGTGCAGCGGTTGTTTTGAAGTGGATTTTAAAACCTTTTACTGCGGAATCCCACATGCCGCCCATATGAGGGGTACTGGGTGCAATAAACTTCCAGCTTATTCCCTGGGGGCATATTTCTGCACAATGCCCGCGGAGCATTCGTTAAGAAATTTAAAGAAGCCGCGTTCAAGTACGCACTGAGTGCCAATGAACGTTTTACCATTGTCGCTCTTTTTTTTGAGGGATAAGCTTGTCTGCCAACGAATCAGTCGAATGCTGCTCAAAAGGCTTCGGTGGTACGGTCCAAGCATAGCTCGAGGTGTACTGCCTTTGTGGAAAAACAGACGAATACAGCCACGTAATCTTCTATGATAGTGGTCAACCTCAGAACCGATGCTTTTATTTGGAATGGACCTACAAAGTGTAATCCTGTTTTGGAAAAGGGGAGTGAAAATTGCAGCACTCAGGTGGTAGCGCTGCCATTATTTGCGTGCGCGTTTTCTGTTTGAAAGGCGTGCACGATTTGCATTGGAAAATGCATTTCTTAATAATAGGCTTTGGTTTTGGTACGTAGTACTCTTGCCTCACCATTTGGAATATCAATCGTATTTCTGCATGAAGAAGCAGGCGGTAGAAACTCTAGATAGAACTTGCATAACCTTGAATCCGGAGGAAGAATTACTGGATGCTTCTAGTTGTATTCAATGTAGCATGTTTCAATATGCCACCGATACGTAGGAGTCCGTCTCCATCAAGAAAGGGGTTAAGAGTCAGAAGGGAACTATTTTTGCTAATTGGCATTTTGATTTGTAGAGAGCTCTTTTCCGCCCCGAAATGGCAAGATTGTGTCACTGCTACAAGCCGCGTTTGCGCATGTAGCAACTCTTTGTGGGTCAGATGGGGATTATGTGTTGTTGCCACCGATTTGGATTTGTTGTAAGCATTGCGGAACACGTATGCCATCACACGGAGCGCTCGAGATATGAGGGGAAACGTTGAAGAATGCTCTTTCTCGAGTGCGTGATACGCGTCGACTTTGCGTTTCTCGGGTGGAGAAGCGCTACCTGCTTTCGACTTTGGCCTAGTCGAAATGTGGCAAGAAAGCCATTGTGGTCCGTGCCATCAATGTGAGGAGCCTATCAAATCATGCGGCTTGCAACAGGGTTGTCGGGTTGTAGATACATGGCGCCAGGTTCCGCTAGGAAGATATTCTCGAATTTGAGAGTTATGGTTGGCCACATAAGTCTTCCAGGTCGATGGAAATTTTTCTAGCCAAGCTAGTACAATCTCAGAATATGACCATGTGTTGCATGCTGGTAAGTCGAGCCGTTTTCGAACAGTTGAAGCCAGTTTGGCGAGTAGGACTGCACCACATAGCTCTAAGCGGGTAAGCTTATAGTTGTTATGGGGGCAACTTTGCCTTCCGCAACCAAAAGAGAAGAATTTATCTGATTGCCCACATTTGCGTGGATGTAAATCGCTGCGCAATATGCTTTTTCCGAGTCTTCACAGAACCCATGTATTTGGGTATCTTGCCCTGGAACGACATTAACCCATCCAGAGGTTTCGATGTGGCAAATGGCTGGCAGATTTTCTGCAAAATGTTGCCATTTTGATAATAATGAGGCCTTGGCGCTTTCATCCCAATCGCTGCCATCCAGCTAGACTTCTTGGAGAAGCATCTTGGTTTGGATCATAACTAGCGACAGCCATCCTTCCGGCCAAAAAATTTTGCAACAGAAGATAAAATTCGTCGCTTTGTGACCACATTAAGGTGTGCTCCGGCAGAATGCTGTACAAAAATTTTTCCGTGAGCGCGTTCCATCGCATGCCAGGAGTTTTGGTATTGGAAGTGCTCGGGTGGAGAAGCGCTACCTGCTTTCGGCTTTGGCCATGCCGAAATGTGGCAAGAGTGCCATTGTAGTCCGTGCCACCAAAGTGAGGAGCCTATCAACTAATGCGGTTTGCAACCACGTGTGCCAAGTTCAGCAAGGTTGTATTGGCTAGATACATGGCGCCAGGTGCCGCTAGCAAGATATTCTCGAATTAAGAGGTACGGTTGGCCACATAAGTATCCCAGGTCGATGGAGATTTTTTTAGCCAAGCTAGTAAAATCTCAGAATCTGACCATAAGAATGTGTTGCATGCTTATAAGTCGAGCTGTTTTCGAACAGTTGAAGCCAGTTTGGCGAGTAGGACTGCACCACCTAGCTCTAAGCGTGGTAAGCTTACAGTTTTTGCCTTTCCCAACCAAAAGAGAAGATTTTATTTCGTTGTCCACATGTGTGCGCAATATAATTTTTCCGAGGCTTCATAGAACCCGTGGATATGGGTATCTTTCCCTGGAATGACATTAACCCATCGAGAGGTTTCGATGTGGCAAACGGCTGGCAGATTTTTTGCGAAATGTTGCCATTTTGATAATGCTGCGGGCTTGGCGCTTTCTCTCAATCGCTGCCATCTTAAAGAAGCATCCTGGCTCGGATCATAACTGGCGGCAGCCATTCTGCCGGGTCAAAAAATTTTGCAACAGAAGATAAAATTTGTCGCATTGGGACCGTATTTTGGATGTGCTCCGGCAGAATGGTGTATGAAAATTTATCCGTGAGCGCGTTTCTTCGAATGCAAGAGCTTTGGTATTTGAAGTGCTCTCAAATTTTAAGAAGGTGAAGTCTAGAAGATCCACCTTCGGAAACTGTTCTAATATGGCCGGTGATTAGCCGTTAATTTCTTTAATATGAAACCGGCTGATTTTAGGGCGTTATGACATATGTTTCCGTCTTGGAATTGGTGCAGAGAAGGGGAATGTCGCTTTCGTGTCATCGGCTAGTTGATTCAACGTACGAGTAACGAGATTTGGTGCACAATTGATGCCGAATGTAACCGTTTTTAGATTGAAATCGCTAAGAATGTAGTTGGCCGATTTGCGAAATAGGATTTGCTGAAAATCTTTATCGCCCTCGTGTGTGAGGATCTGACGGTACATATTTTCAATGTCTCCATTGAACACATACTTTTGCATGCGCCATTGTAAAATTAGTAGCAAGAGATCTGGTTGGAGAGTTGGACCAGTATATAAAACGTCATTCAGGGATTTTCCTGACCCAGATTTTTTAGAGGCGTTGAAATCCAAACGAACTTTGGTGGTGACCTTATCTGGTTTGACTACCGCATCATGTGGCAAGTAGAATGAGAAGACCTTGCCATTCAAAGTTATTTCGCATGGGTCGGTAGATTCCATGTGATCAAGGTCGAGATATTCTTGCAAACATTGTTGTACATTGAACCTTACTCCGCCTTTTTCTGAAGCGTTCTCTCCATACTGAAAAACTGCTCTAAGGCAACCGGGCGGGATTTGCCGAGAGAGAGTTTTTCAGGAAACTCTTCCTTGAATGGAAGTCGCACAATATATCGACCGTTTGGTGCACGTGTCGTGGTTGTTGCGTTTATCTGCTCACACGCTTCATCCTCGGGGGATATCTTTGGAGGTTGTGGAGTTACCTCCTCTTCCTAAAATGTTCTCAATTGAGAGCTGAATGTCTCGTTTGATACTTGGACTTGTGTGGAGAATGACACAACATTTTCAGTTATTGGCCCACTGAGAATCCAAACAAAAATAGTTTGTTGCTCAAGTATGCTACCGCACACTTTTTTTTATAGCTTTCAGCAGAATTTGTGGAAGTATGTCGTTGCCAATGAACATGCCATTCATATATGGCAATTGGGACCGGAGAGCTCAAGGAATTTGAACTGCTTCTAGATTTTGGGACTGATGGTGGAGGTTTGCAGATTCTGGGTGAGTTGCGGCAACACAATAGCATGAGCCTTTATCCTTTCCATGGCCTTGGATGCAACCAGTGTCAAAGGACAAAGCTTGGTGGACTTCTGTACTACTTGTCCACCCATGCCAGATATTTCGAACTTTGAATGCTCGAATGGAAGTTTCAACCGTTGTTGAACTTTCGAGGAAATAAACGTTCTTCCCGAGTCCTGATCGATAAGGGCCCTCAGTTGAAATAATTTTCCTTCGTTTTCGACTGCAACCATAGCAGTAGGAAGGAAAATTTGGTTATCATTGGCTGCTTGCAATGATTTAACCGGTGCGGGTTTTGAACAACACGGTATCTCGCTATAATCGTAGCTATTCTGCGTTTGTCGAACGGGAGATGTCATCTCAGCAGTTGTGTGCTGCACGTTTGGTGCATTCGTTCGCGTGGTGAAACATGGAGTTTGTGGTTTCGCATGCAACAGCGTGTGATGCCGTTTTTGACATTTCGAACATGACCACTTGCTCCTGCACTCATTGATGATATGAGTGCTGCTAAGGCAGTTTGTGTTCAGCTTAGCGTGTTTTACGAATTGTGTATGGTTTTGCTTAGACATTCGCTTGAATTGTGGACAGAACCTAATAAAGTGCGGGGAATTGCAACATTGGCAAGTTTCCTTTTAGATTCTGCCACATGGGTTTGCGTCCTGTTGAAGGAGTTGTTTTGCGCATGATTCTGATGAGCAAGTGGTTTTTGGTTGCTTTGGCTTGGTTGAAGCCTATTAACTCTTTCAAGGACTTCATATCTCGAGGTGAGATAGTCGTTCATTTGTGACCATGAGGGTAAATCTCTTCGCGAAGAGAGAGATTGTTCCCAAAGTGACAGGGTTGTTTCAGGTAGTTTTGATGAACAAATGTACACCAGAATTGGATCCCAACTGTCTGTCGTAACTCCTTGAGGGTGAAGGACTGATGTTGGCAGTTGTTGATTGTATTTTGAAATCTCTGAAGTTGCTCACTGTTTACAGATGGAATAGTGGAAAGAGTCAGTGAGGATTTTATCTGGTTATCAACCAGGATACGCCTGTTTTCGTATCGTGATCGTAAAGCTTCCAGGCAAGGTCAAAATTATCATCGCTCAACGGATATTGCTTGACGATGGAGCCGGCTTTGCCTAGCGTTCTGTACCGGAGATTGCCCAATTTCTGAGCACGGGAGAGCCTTGGTTAGTTAATGTACACCGCTATGTGATATGTACACGAAAAGCGGGGCATTCTTCATAGCCACCATAAAATGTCTCCGTGTCACTTGCTCGGACTTTGAAATAAATATTTGCCTCAAGCGAGGGTTGTTCCACGTGGGGTGGAGGACTCGGTGTTGCCATCATTTTGATCAACGAAAGTTGATCGGCTATCTTTGCTTTGGTCACTTCATACCTATCAAGGCAAGTGCATTTTTTGCTTTTTCCCGAACTCTTGAAGCCTTCAGGGAAACTTTCGTCTGGTTTTGAAAATACCAAATCGTAAACCGATTGAAGCCGTGCCCAATAATCATCTAGTGATTTGTCTTTGATCATGAGATACGATTCACTGTGATCTTGAATCGGTGCCTCGTTAAATTTTGCACAGTATCTCACTTTCCGTTATGAACTTTTGCGTGGACGGGTCAACTGATTTGAATTTTGGGCGGGGGATATTGCCATTTACTTGACCGTTTCTTCCTTTGGGCCATCTTTTGGGTTTCTCCCAGTTTCGGACATTTTTGGGGGACTGAGAGGCTGAAATGTTTGATTTGGAATAAAAAGATATGAAAGGTTTGGTAGTCAAACATTAATTCTTTTTATTAAATTAATTCTTTCTCTTTTATAGTTATTAACTTAACCTATACATTCATAATTATCTTAATACTAATAAACTAAAAATATGTACATTGGTAACGGTTGGATGTAGGTTTGTATACATGCTTTGTATACATGTAGATTTGTATGCCTGCTTGAATCGTCAGCAGATCAATGCGAGTAATTTGGTTAATGCTATGCATACATGTAGATTTGTATGCATGCTTGCAAAGTGAGCAGATCAATGTGAGTATTTGGTTAATTCACATTATTGGTTGTATGCAAATTATAAGCAGAATTTATAGCTGTGAACGGACAAGGGTTTCATATTCGGCATTCCATTGATGTTAGCTAACCGCTGTGTTAGTTCAATAATTTATGTTGTATAATATTGTAATATGATTGTTACTAAGAAGTATTTGGCATAGAAGTTCATGGTGCGTAATGCCGCAAGTGTATTGCATAGGTGGGTATGACGCATAATGCTACACCATCCGCCTTAGAAAAAGAGGGTTATATAATTGTTTTGTGAACAATTGTATAAGACTCTTTGTCGTATTTTCAATGATTTTGATATTTTACTGTAACTTGATATTGTAGTGAAAGAGGTTGTTTGCTTTGTTTCTGATTTGCTGACCTTGATATTTTTATTGTTTACATTTTATGCATATCCCTTTTTTTCAAAATTTTAAATTTAATGATTATTTTATTTAATTTACTTATTGTATTTACTGTATATATTTTATAGCCGCATTTTAAATGTGTGCACTCACTTAAAATCCGCTTTTTTTTGAAATTATTTTCAAATATTTATATGGAAATATGAAGCAGAAAAAAATGTTTGCTTTCAATTGCTTAGATACGAATTATTATTAAATAACTGAGTAAGTTGGAATATTTATGTTTAGATTATTTTCAAGAGATATCTTAGATGGACTACTAATTCCTTATCTTTATTGCTTCTATTACTAGTTTCTAAATTATGTTTATTGTTCCTACCATTTCTATCCTACCATTATTTAACTTATGCAAACTATTTTCCTATTAATATTTTCTAATCTATTGGAGCTAAAGTAGAGTACTTCCCTAATAGAAAAATATGACCTTATGAGACCTAGGTAATAAATTATTTTAGTTTGTATTATTCAAGGAAAAAGAATTTTTTTTTCACTTGACATTTTTCTTTTCGTTTATAATAAAGTAAATCTGTAATAATGATGGAAGAGCGGGGTAGCTATGTATTGATAGTAGTTTTATTAATGGATAAGTGGAAGGTACAGTGGGTGTAAAAAAAAATTTCGTATCTTTACATTTTTAATAATTTCCCTATTTTCCAGCAATATCTTTGATCTTATGTGTCATGCGATTTCTGCGGCGGCCACCAAGACAGAATAATCATGACTTTTATGAAGAATATTTTTATTTTTATACCGGGATTGTCACATGCACAACCTCTTTGGTTAGTGCTATTAATTGATCTTAGAGAACTTGGTTAACAATTATTATTTTATAAATTCGCCTACTGCAGTAAATATTCAGCGCGATTAGTCTTTTATTGCAAATTTATATAGCGCTTTAATATATCTATATTTATATATAGGTTCTCTTTGTGACTTTTCTTCATTATTTTTATACTCAGTTGAGCAGAGCTCACAGAGTATATTAAGTTTGATTGGATAACGGTTGGTTGTACATATATAAAGGAATCGATATAGATATAGACTTCCATATATCAAAATAATCAGGATCGAAAAAAAATTTGATTCTCAGATCGCTTTTTAAAATGAACGATATCGGACTATAACCACGCCCACTTTTTCGATATCGAAAATTTCGAAAAACCGAAAAGTGCTATAATTCATTACAAAAGGCAGTTAAAGCGACGAAACTTGATAGATGAGTTTAACTTAGAAAACTAGTAAAATTTTGGACAATGGACGTGGAACCGCCCGCTTTTAAAAGAAGGTAATTTAAAATTTTGCAAGCTGTAATTTGGTAGTCGTTGAAGATATCATGATGAAATTTGGCAGGAACATTACTTTTATTACTATATGTCTGCTTAATAAAAATTAGCAAAATCGGAGAACGACCACGCCCACTTTTTAAAAAAAAATTTTTTTTAATTCAAATTTTAAAAGAAAAGTTAATATCTTTACAGTATATAAGTAAATTATGTCAACATTCAACTCCAGTAATGATATGGTGCAACGAAATACAAAAATAAAAGAAAATTTCAAAATGGGCGTGGCTCCGCCCTTTTTCATTTAATTTGTCTACGATACTTTTAACGCAATAAGTCGAACAAAAATTAACCAATCCTTTTAGAATTTGGTAGGGGCATAGATTTTATGACGTTAACTGTTTTCTGTGAAAATGGGCGAAATCGGTTGAAGCCACGCCCAGTTTTTATACACAGTCATCCGTCTGTATTTCCGCATGGCCGTTAACACGATAACTTCAGCAAAAATCGACATATCTTTAATGAACTTAGTTCACGTGCTTACTTGAACTCACTTTATCTTGGTATGAAAAATGACCGAAATCAGACTATGACCACGCCCACTTTTTCGATATCGAAAATTACGAAAAATGAAAAAATGCCATAATTCTATACCAAATACGAAAAAAGGGATGAAACATGGTAAGGTAATTGGATTGTTTTATTGACGCGAAATATAACTTTAGAAAAAACTTTGTAAAATTGTTGTGACACCTACCATATTAGGTAGAAGAAAATGAAAAAGTTCTGCAGGGCGAAATAAAAAACCCTTAAAATCTTGGCAGGTATTACATATATAAATAAATTAGCGGTATCCAACAGATGATGTTCTGGGTCACCCTGGTCCACATTTTGGTCGATATCTGGAAAACGCCTTCACATATACAACCACCACCACTCCCTTTTAAAACTCTCATTAATACCTTTAATTTGATACCCATATCGTACAAACTCATTCTAGAGTCACCCCTGGTCCACCTTTATGGCGATATCTCGAAAAGGCGTCCACCTATAGAACTAAGCCCCACTCTCTTTTAAAATACTCATTTACACCTTTCATTTGATACCCATATCGTACAGACATATTCTAAAGTCACCACTGGTCCACCTTTATGGCGATATCTCGAAAAGGCGAACACCTATAGAACGAAGGCCCACTCCCTTTTAAAAATACTCACTAAAACCTTTCATTTGATACCCATATCGTACAAACAAAGTCTAGAGTCACCCCTGGTCCACCTTTATTGCGATACCTCGAAAAGGCGTCCACCTATAGAACTATGGCCCATTCCCTTTTAAAATACTCATTAACTCCTTTCGTTTGATAGCCATATTGCACAAACGAATTCTAAAGTCACCCCTGGCCCACCTTTATGACGATATCTCGAAACGGCGTCCACCTATGGAACTAAGGATTACTCCCTTTTAAAATACTCATTAACACCTTTCTTTTGATACCCAGTGAGTTATATATCAGAGCTATTTGGTATTGGGGGAAAATATTTTTAACTTTTAGTATAATACACCAGATGTTCTTGTTTAATGTTCTGTTGTAAGTTATTGAGTATTCAATTGTTTCATATATATATATTAGCACACCGCCTGTGTGCCTGCTGTGGGAATTGCACCGTACAAGTTTATATGTTTGTATCTGTAGCTCTTGATTCGTTATTTCTTTAGTCGAACAAGTCTCCGAACAAAATATAGTTCAGCTTTATTGGCGAAGTTGGAATATTCATGTTAATCTCCAATATACTATCGATGAAATACTTATTCAAAGGCTGCGCTATTTCACTTTCCTCTGTGTAGAGTTGGTCGTTTATTTTAATTTTTTTAATACCATTGTTTTCTTTAGCCATGCTTATGGAATTTTTCAAGTATTTCCACATGACCTTACTATCACCAACACTATGGTTGATTTTGTTTTCCATGTACTTGGCTTTTTTATCTTAATTAGCCGTTTATATTGGCGTTTCACACTATAATATTCACTCCATTCTCCAGTATATAGGCTGATCTTGTAAAGATTTAGCTTACGTTTATTTAAGTTAGCCAGCTCAAAATCATACCACTTGTTTATAAATTTGACACTGATTTCTTTAGAGTATGTGTGGGTGGTCTCTGCGCTTGATAGCGTATTATATAGGATTGTTGCCTTATTTTCGATACTCAGATTTTCAAAGTCAGTGTAGTTAAGCTGTCGTAATTCATTAACAAGGCCGTCGCTTGTATAATTTTCCCAGGAAATTATTGTTCTCTTCGTTCTCATCTGAAATAGCTTATGTAATTTGATTTTGAATTTAATCGTTTCATGATCTGAAATCTGAAACTATTTCTCTAGGAATATTCATGTTAATCTCAAATATACTATCAATGAAATACTTATTCAAAGACTGCGCTATTTCATTTTCCTCTGTGTAAAGTTGGTCGTTTATTTTAATTTTTTTAAAACCATTGTTTTCTTTAGCCATGCTTATGGAATTTTTCAAGTTTTTCCACATGACCTTACTATCACCAACACTGTGGTTGATTTTGTTTCCATGTACTTGGCTTTTTTTTATCTTAATTAGCCGTTTATATTGGCGTTTCGCACTATAATATTCACTCCATTCTCCAGTGGATAGGATGATCTTGTAAAGATTTAGCTTACGTTTATTTAAGTTAGCCAGCTCAAAATCATACCACTTGTTCATAAGTTTGACACTGACTTCTTTAGAGTATGTCTGGGTGGTCACTGCGCTTGATAGCATATTATATAGGAATGTAGCCTTATTTTCGATACTCAGATTTTCAAAGTCAGTGTAGTTAAGCTGTCGTAATTCGTTAACAAAGCTGTCGCTTGTATAATTTTCCCAGGAAATTATTGTTCTCTTCTTCTCATCTGAAATAGCTTATGTAATTTGATTTTGAATTTAATCGTTTCATGATCTGAAATCTGAAACTCTTCTAATTTTAAACATGATATAGAGCTACTATCAGTAAATAACAAGTCGATCAATGTATCTGTCTTATCGCCCTTTCGTGTATAAAAATCAATTTTTTGCTCCATAGCAAAGGATCGAAATAGGTCAACTAACTGTTTACTATAAGTTGTGCTCTTGTAAAGGTTTATATTGAAATCACCCACAAAGATAATATTATCCTGTGTTACGCAGTTATTATTTAAAATGTCATGTAAGTTCGTTATAAATTCTGCATCACTCGAGCTCAGTGAGTGATATATCAGAGCTATTTGGTATTGGGGAAAATATTTTTAACTTTTGGTATAATACACCAGATGCTCTTGTTTAATGTTCTGTTGTAACTTATTGATTATTCAATTGTTTCATATATATATTAGCACACCGCCTGTGTGCCTGCTGTGGGAATTGCACCGTACAAGTTTATATGTTTGTATCTGTGGCTCTTGATTCGTTATTTCTTCAATCGAACAAGTCTCCGAGCAAAATATTAAATGTGGTTTATGTACATCTATCAGACGCTCTAGTTCAGCTTTATTGGCGACGATACTGCTAATATTAAATATATACAACTTAGCTCCTCTGGTATTCGTTGCTAAACTCGTGCCTTATTCCTTGGCTGCGAACATTTTTTATAAGCAGGTACGCAGGACAATCTTTGCTGAAAACGTAATGACTAACACGGACGTCAATAACTTTTTTTTGAACAAGTTCGCTACACTTTACACATTTAACAATGTTATATGTACACTCTTTGTTTTCATGGGGTCCAGAACATTTGCTGCAAGCTACTTTATTCGTACACTCTGCTGCTTTGTGCTTATATCCCAGACATTTAAAACACCTTAAAACACTTATATGCTCGTAAGCGACGCAAGTATCCCACTCTATATATAGTTTCTTTTGTTGCAACACATTATCGAATGTTACTGCATCTGTTTCCACTAACGCAATGTAGCTTACTTCTCTACGATTGGTATTTTCATACAGTTTTAACACTTTAAAATCCTTTCCGTTACATGAGTCATTTTGCTTAGTTAAGCATTCTACCAAACGCTCATTGCTAACTTTTTCAGTTAACCAACAATTTTTATTTTATTTTTTATTTCATCCTTATTTTTTGTTTTCTCTGCTTCGTAATCATTTCCAATACCTTCTCTTACGTTTAGCTGGACTTTTTCACAGGCGTCTTTATTTTTACATTCTACAATAATGGGACCACTATGTACTTCTTTAACATTTTTAACAAGGCCTTCGGTAGGTTCGACAACTTTTTTTAGAGCTTCCTTGGTTTCCTTAGCTTTTTTGCCCTTCTTTTTCGGTTTAATGACAATTTTATTCTCATTTTCAGAAGCGACCTGAGCATAAGATAGTTTTTCTGGCTGATCATTTGCCACGCGTAAATCGTTAAACAATTCATTGCTCTTCTTTAATTCATTAGATACATCTTTTACTATCCCATTCTTCATTGCAATCAGTTTTACTTCTATGTTATGCTCTAAAAGGGAGTTGAAGTCCGTAATAATGCTACTTTTAATCTGGGAGAATTTATTACAAAATATCTGCTCGATTATCTGTTTAATATCAACGGCTTTCATTTTTGTTTCTTCACATTTATTAATCAAATGTTTGATTTCCACAAATTTTGTTTTGGTATCCGATAATGCACATACATTACAGAACCGTTTTATGTTCATATTATCTTCTATTATCTTTTTTTCATTTCTTTTAATATTACTGCATTTCAAGCAGAAACTATAGCCACACCTACCAGAGCATGCTACTATTTCTTCTACCTGAAACAGTTTCGCAGTACATTCTTTGCACTCTCGTGGCATTGTAAATGTATATCTTTCTAAGAAAATGTAAAATACATGCAACTTTACATGGGAACTTTGTGATACACAACTTTAAATATTCGCAAGACCGGTTTAAAAAAATAAACTAAAAAATATGTATAAATATTTATTTTTCTACCGTGATGGCAGCCCTGTTTTTGCCTGACACTTTCCAATCCTTTATGTCTTCCACTTGCCCTTTCTATCATTTGCCTTTGTAAACAAATTCAGTGCTTATCGGGCGCTAATTTTTCGCGCTAAGTTAATGATAGCAAAGAAAAGTCAAAAACACAAAATAAAGGTCATAATTAGTAGCGACAGTATAGCAACAAAGCGGCTTGACAGGTTGTTGATGTTCTCACCCGTACTCAGCGTATCAGCAGGCGTTTGCGTGAAAGTGTGCTTGGCGATGTTTGCAGCGCGCCGACTGCGGTAATGGCAGCACAGCAGATAGCTTTTGCAAATTACCAACCACCTAAATACTCCACTCTCCCAAACTATGTTTTTAGATTTTTCCACTTGAATACAGCTTCCCGCAACTGTTCTTAGATGTTGTACGTTTTTTTTTTAGCGCTTTTGTATGTTGTTTACTATTTTTTTTTTAATAAAAACACGGAGCACGTATCAAAACGACCGTCTTGTTCTTCTCTTCTTCCCTTCTTATGTTGTAGAATGCATACGCCCAAAAAGCATTTTATGGCCTCAAAAAGAAATTAACTCCCGTCTCCTTATTAACTCACCCAAATTACAACAAACCTTTTATACTACTACAATGTGACGCGAGCCAAGTAGGGATAGGCGCATATCTGTTGCACGAATACGATAACGGTCATGAGCGTCTATAGCCTCTATTTCGAAGATGATAAATAAGGCCCCGAGAAATTTTTAAACTCCATTCACAATTTTTGATGTGAGCAACCTTTTCTTTGACCTACCGCAGAAGAGTCTTTGAAATATTTGTGCGAGAAGAGAATGAGTAGTGAGGTAGTTTACCGATGTGGATGGACCAAGAGTAAACTATATATGCCAACTTTCCATCGAAGAAGATCGCATTACTCCGAAGAGAATACTTTATTGTCTGATTCGAAGGCTGAAGCGACCGCATTACTCCGAAGAGTATACTTTATTGCCGACTCCAACAAAAAGGCGACAGCATAGCATCATTAAGTATGCTTTGTTGTCAACTTCCCCAAAAGTGAATCCGTCGTAGTAAGGACAAACCAAACGAATTCAAAATACGACATGAAGCCACAACCCCCGCATTCATCCAAATCCGCAAGGTAGGATTTTTAACCTGAATACACGTTAGTTTAGAACAGCGATGGGCAAAATGGCTCGTATGAGCCTTTTGCTCATACGGGCACGTTTTGCACATTTAAGTGCTAGGTGAGGGACGATCAAGTGCAGGTTTGTGGGGCCGAAGAACACAGGAAGAGAATAATATACAAACACACATAAAATTGATAAAGAGAGAGTATTTTTGGAAAATAGAGCTGCCACCGCTCTTATAATGTTCAAATTGTTAAGCGTTTTAGGATAAACTAGCCTTTACCGGCGGCTTCTCTCGCATTAAAGGCCACAAATATGTAATGTCGCTTTTGTGATTCACAACTTGAACTGAATTTCGAGTTGTAATTTTAAAAGTTCTTTTATGATTCAAATCATAAACAAAGCAAGATTTAAAATTAGAAAAATGGTCGCCGTAAATTAAATACACATGTAACACATGCTCAAACAATTTTTTCAGTGTGGATTTAACGATATATGTATGTGAGCTTAAGAAATTTGAAAACTCCTCCATAATTTGAAATTTATAAATGAAAGCAGTTATGTTTATAATAAAACCGGTAAAGTTAGTCGTTGTTTATGTGATTGGTACTTTTTTTTTTTTTTGTAAACTGATACATTTCTTCCTAGGCTCACGGCAACACTGCCAACAAGCCTGAAAAGGGTTTCGTTTTCCGACTATTGTATACGAAACGTGCATTAGTACGTTTTTCTGCTACTACTTCCTCTAATGCTACTGCTTTAAAAATAATGGTTTTCGAGGTGGAGAGAGAATATTTTCATTTCAGTTTTTTAGTGTTTCCGCAACATTCTTGTGGTGAATATCGTTTGAGACGAAGAGTACGATATTTCCAATGTGTTTTTTTACTCCCTTAACACCCCAAAACACACAAACGTCTCACCAAGCATACGCTGGCACTGAAACTGATTTAGGAGCCGAAAATAGGCTCATCCCTGGGTTAGAATATGAAAATATTAATGATCAACATAAACTAATTTAACTAGCAGTACAGAGACCTGTGGTATTATGATCGCCTTTTACCATCGGTATACCTACCGCGAGTATATTCGTGGCCCCTAGCTGGCAGCGGCGATACCAATTATAACAGAGAGATGATACAATTGAAAAAATGTTAACTGTGGGGCTTAAACTAAAACTCTTGTATACGAGTATATAAATTTTAACAGAGAGCTGTTACGCTGCACCAAATTTTGTTGTGATGAGATTTTTAATGAAAACATAAAATGTGTTGGGGCACACTAAAAGATGTCAGTGAATAGGAGAATTTTATAAAAAATGTTTTCATGCTTAGTGATTCAGGAATTTTACCAACAACATTATGCAACAGGCTCATTCCATTTCATGACACCCGGTCCGCGCCGGACATGATTTTTGATTTCAATGAAATTTTAATATGTTGTTATTTGGTGAAAAGAATGAAATGTATTCGATAAAATGCAATTGATATCTTATCCACCTATTTTTTCAACTGTCAAGAACGTTGTCAAAAATTTACCGATTCTCATGATTTCTTCTTTGAAATGTTCGTTATTACTTTTACTTTATACAAATTTATAAAAAATAGTATATAGTTTAAAAAAATGTTTTTCTTTTAGTATTTAGTAAAAATTTATGACTTTTTTCAAAAATTAATTTCTCAAAAAGGAATATTTTTTTTGTTTAAACTTTTTCTGTATTTAGCGAACAGTTCATATTTCAACTTGGCCAAATGCCTATAAGCCAAAATTCGCTGTTTTCGAGATATGAATTTTTGAATATTAAACATTTTTTCCCCCATTTATTGATGCAATGCATTACAGCATATAATAACTTTGTGAAAAATTAACCGATTCTAATGATTTTTTCTTTCAATTTTATATAAATTTATAAACAATTGCACATAGTTAAAAAAAATATTATTTTAGTATTTATAAAAATTTATGACTTTTTTTTTTCAAAATTAATATTTCAAATAACGGTTATTGCTTTTTGTTTAAACTTTCTCTATATCGAGTGAGCAGTTTATATTTCAACTTAGGTAAATATCCATTAGCCAAAACTCGTTTTCGAAATGTGAGTTTTGAATATTAAACTTTTTTCGCCATATATTGATGCAATACATATCAGCATACAAGGAGATCAATGTCAAATGCTTAAAATTAATTAAAATATCACATTTATTATTGAAAACATTCATTTGTTATTATTTTTCAGAATATGGCTAAATATTTCACTAAACCTCCAATACCGTCACAAGACCCTTTGCCATGTCCTGTTACAAAATCACTGTAATATCATTTTTGGGCCGCAAAATTTTCAACATAGGATGAGGAACCTAGACTCATATAATAAAACTTGAAAATCGTTAGTATTTTTTGACCAAGGAGGGAGAATAAAGGAGAGATTAAAAGTCAACACTGAAGTCGGAACCTAAACCCAAGCCGAAGGGGCTGTTATCAATTGTTCTATGAATAATCGGTTTGTTTTCGCCGGGATATGGATGTGCTACCCAATTCTTATCGATATCGAGTAATCGGTTTGTTATGAGTTTGTTAGTGACTAGGTTCAGGTGAGTTATCGGCCTGCTATCGAAATGTTATAAATATGCTTTTTATAACAAAGATTATTTACGTTTTATCGATTTTTATCGACAACTTATCGGAATTTATGAAACAGATACTGATAACATTTTTTTATACAATACATGACATATCTTTATCCCGTTGATTAAAAGAAGATAGGGAACCAATAAGAAACTGATTACTCGGCGGTAAAAATCTGTCAACTCGATGATAAGTTCATTTTCAATAATGAGTCGATAAAAAAACAACCCCTAGGCGAGTTCGAGTTAGTTTAAAAACCTTAGTTTTCTAAACGTACACGTGTATGTTTTGTTCATTGAACTTTATGAGTACTTTTTGCTCACGAATTTGTTTTTAATTTTCAAAGTAGTATTTAAAGCACGCTAAGCCCCATTATGGGACCTACGGAACGTGCTTTTATAATAGAACTGTACACTGTAAAGCGAAAATCCTAAATTTACTACCAAAATGGTGGGCAACACTTTAACCACTATAAATGTGTAATATTACTCATCTTTATTTTTACAAATTTCTTGTTGAATTTTACGCAAAAAATGTGTAATACTTTACTTTTGTACGCACCAGTTGCTTGTAGCGAAAAAAGTTGCAAGAAGCCATCAAACAATTGAATTTGTGGTACACAGTGGTGACACCTTCAACCACGGCGTCTTTACACACAAACATTTCCAATATGTTTGTAAAGAATATTCACATATTTATATTTACATATATTTTAAGGCTTATCACTTATTTATATTTACATATATTTTATAGCTTATTTACCTATTTATAATTATATTTTAAAGCTTATTCTCTTTTTTCCACCACGAGACGGCAAACGCGACGATTTCACAGAAAATGAAAATTTACAACTAACTGAAGCAGAATACGATAATAACTCACCGAAATTTACACATTGTTGTGTGAAATTGCAAAGCATGTATACTTCTTGCGTAAAACTACGTACTTTTCGGGTGTAAATCAAAATATTAAACTTTTTTTATAGTAATATCGTCCATTTTTCATTTTCAACATGAATATGTACAAAAATGGGCATTTTTATACCAAAAAATTATTTCAACAGGAATTTACCACCATTTCATTCTTAATTTCATACAAAAGGTTTAGAGTGTGTATTATCGATCCATATTAAATTAGGCAAAGTGCAATGAGAATTTCTTCATGAAATGATTCCCGAATTGTACTTGAATTGAAAATAGTTTACAAACAAATTTTGTAGGAAATGATAAACAAGTCTTTAGAACAAATTAAGAATTAATGCTTTTAGAACTTGCCTTCCATTGATTTCACCGCGGCCCGCGTTGTATATTTAAATGTTATATTAAATAAATTTATGTAAGTAATAATAATTTAGATTTCCCAAAAACATAATATTTTTTAATTTTCCGCTTATTATTACAAATTAATTATAACAACAACATAAATCAAACAAAATTTGCTATAAAAAAGAATTGAAGCTTCTTAAGCAAGAAGTAATAAAAGAAAATTCGTTATCCAAAGTTTTGTAAGTTTTCTTAAGAAAGTTTGGTAAATTTACGAGAATTGCAAATACAAAATACAATAGCCACAACTGCGCCGCTGGCATTGACTTTTTCAACATCTTCCTAAAACAAAACGAGTCTAACAGACACATACATATAAACATAAATAAACACATATACAGAAAACTCAGCAACATTATTTTGTTTCAATATTTTTGTTGTTTTTGTATTCATACATAAATTTCGGTTTCATTACTACTTATCTAATGCATTTTTTTATTGTTGCTATAGTTTCTTTTCATTGTGTTTACGTTGATGTCTGTGGTGTAGCATTACCAGAGTACGCTTTACAATGCATTTTTTATGCATATACAAATGCATATAAAGGTATCGAACACACCATAGCGACCCAAATAAATTATTCCTAACTCAGCTTGAGTTCAACATCATACTGTGACGAATATTACCAACACTAAGACATACTATTATCATATCTAAGCCGACACTAAGCAGTGTCTTGTATGTACCTAAACAAATCAATCATTATCTCTACACATATGTACATGCCAGCAGCGAAGAGATGGCCACAAAAGTATGCAATTATCAGCAAAGTATTTCTCACACATACACATGCATATATCTAAGATGCTCACAAAAGTAGGCAATAATTTGTGCAAGTATCACTCGCATATACATGCGCATATGAGAAGCTATAAACCTGCATCTGTAGTTTATACCTGGTGAGTTTATAGCTGGTAAAAAAGTAGTAAATTCTAGAAGAAGAAACGCTTAGAAGTATGCGAACGAGACATCACAGAGTATAAAAGGAGTTAAAGCTGAGTAATCAGTAAACAGTTTGATTTAAGCACGCTATTGGTTGCGAGGTATAAGTGTTATTGTGAAGTACTAATAAAGACCATTTTGCATTATTGAATATTGGAGTTATTTATTTAAGAGTTTAGCGATACGAAATTTAGTAGAAGGTGTAAAATAAGTGGAGTTTCCGTAAATTCGTTACAATTGGTGTCAGAAGAGGAATTGTTGAATAAATTCCGAAGACTTCGAAAAGAACTTGGACATGGCAAAGTTAAGGGAATTAAGGATGCAGCAACTTAAAAAGGAGTTGGAAACCCGTGTATTGAATACAACCGCCAATAAACTCGCACTTCAGGCACGACTACGAGAGGCAATTGAATCAGAAGGAATTAACGTGGAACAGTATGTCTTTCATCTTGATGAGACAACAAAATTGGAGGAGAAAAATGAAAAGACAAATATAAAATCACAACTGGAAGAGCAGAAGACATACATGGCATCCCAGATGGAAACACAGGAGACACGTATATCGGAAATGTCGTCACAAGTAACATCCAGGATTGAAACACAGGAGGTACGTAAACACGAAATGTCGTCACAAATAGCATCCAGGATTGAAGAACAGGAGGCAAGTATTTCCGAAATGTCGGGACAAATTTCAGCAGAGGTATCACCGCAGATATCTGCACAACTGGAAGCCCGTATGGACGAAAAAAATAATACAGTTTGAGAGCAAAATCGAGGCTGAGGTAGATGCTTAAAAATGTCGTATACAGGAGCTGCACCTAAATCCCAGCAGTTTCAGCGAGTAATCCATAGGTAACAACACCATCCTTTGACGGTTCTGTTCCTTTCCAGGTCTGGCACATTTAGCGTATGCGGACGCACCCGTGGAATACACCGAAAGGGTAAAAATCCAGAGCTTCATAAATGGAATACGTTACGTCGAAACGAAACGAGCTACATATGCGAACTCAAAGCCAACATTTGCTGAAATGGTATCCCATGCACTGACTCAGGAAACTGCCTCACTTTTGAGTAAGCCAGCGTACAAAGCCCATCGTGTGGAAGTAGAAAGGCCAGATTGGGTGGATACAATTTTGAAAAAACTGAACGGATCACAAGAGAAAAACTCTGGAATTATGAAATATTGGAACAAGTGCAGTATACGGACAATGTTGATATAAACAAGTAAAGAAGGTTAAGTTCGGGTGTAACCGAACATTACATACTCAGTTGAGAGCTATGGTGACAACATAAGGGAAAATAACTATGTAGGAAAATGAACCGAGGGAAACCCTGGAAAGTGTTTATATGGCATGTCTATCAAATGAAAGGCACTAAAGAGTATTTTAAGAGGGAGTGGGACATAGTTGTATTGGTGGACGCCATAAAGGTGGATCAGGGGTGACTCTAGAATTTTTTGCATGATATGGGTATCAAATGAAAGGTGTTAATGAGTATTTTAAAAGGGAGTAATCCGTAGTTCCATAGGTGGACGCTGTTTCGAGACATCGCCATAAAGGTGGACCAGGGGTGACCCTAGAATTTGTTTGTTCAATATTGGTATCAAAAGAAAGGTGTTAATGATTATTTTAAAGGGAGTGATCCTTATGTCGCCATAAAGGTGGGCCAGGGGTGACCCTAGAATGCGTTTTTACAATATGGGTATCAAAAGAAGGGTGTTTAGAGTATTATAAAAGGGAGTCGGCCTTAGTTCTATAGGTGGACGCCTTTTCGAGGTATCGCAACTTAGACTTTGTTTGTACGATATGGGTATCAAATGAAAGGTGTTAATGAGTATTTTTGAAAGGGTGTGCGTCTTCGTTCTATAGGTGGTCGCTTTTTCGAGATATTGCCATAAAGCTGGACCAGGGGTGACTCTAGAATATGTTTGTACGATATGGGTATCAAATGAAAGGTGTTAATGAGTATTTGAAAAGGGTGTGGGGCTTAGTTCTATAGGTGGAGGCCTTTTCGAGATATCGCCTAAAGGTGGACCAGGGGTGACTCTAGAATGAGTTTGTACGATATTGGTATCAAATTAAACGTATTAATGAGAGTTTTAAAAGGGGGTGGTGGTAGTTGTATATGTGAAGGCGTTTTCCATATATCGACAAAAATGTGGACCAGGGTGACCCAGAACATCATCTGTTGGATACCGCTAAGTTATTTATATATGTAATACCTGCCAAGATTTCAAGGGTTTTTTATTTCACAATGCAGAACTTTTTCATTTTCTTCTACTTAATATGGTAGGTGTCACAACCATTTTAAAAAGTTTCGCGTCCAGTTGAGCAGAGCTCACAGAGTATATTAAGTTTGATTGGATAACAGTTGGTTGTACAGGTATAAAGGAATCGAGATAGATATAGACTTCCATATATCAAAATCATCAGGATCGAAAAAAAATTTGATTGAGCCATGTCCGTCCGTAAGTGCGACAATTCATTACCAAAGACATACAAAGCCATGAAACTTGGTAGGTGAGTTGAACTTATGGCGCAGAATAGAAAATTAGTAAAACTTTGGACAATGGGGGTGGCACCGCCCACTTTTAATTTAAAAGTTTTGCAAGCTGTAATTTGGCAGTCGTTGCAGATATCATGTTGAAATTTGACAGGAACGTTACTCTTATTACTGTATGTACGCTTAATAAAAATTAGCAAAATCGGAGAAGGACCACGCCCATTTAAAAAAAAAAAATTTTTTTTAAAGTAAAATTTTAACAGAAAATTTTATATCTTTACAGTATATAAGTAAATTATGTCAAAATTCAACTCTGCAATGATATGGTGCAACAAAATACAAAAATAAAAGAAAATTTCAAAATGGGCCTGGCTCCGCCTTTGTTCATTTAATTTGTCTAGGATACTTTTAATGCCATAAGTCGAAAAAAAATTTACCAATCCTTTTGAAATTTGGTAGGGGCGTAGACTTTATGACGCTAACTTTTCTCTGTGAAAATGGGCGAAATCGGTTGAAGCCACGCCCAGTTTAAATACACAGTCGTCCGTCTGTCCTTCCGCATGGTCCTTAACACGATAACTTGAGCAAAAATCGACATATCTTTACTGAACTTAGTTCTCGTTCTTATCTGAACTCACTTTATCTTGGTATAAAAAATTAACGAAATCCGACTATGACCACGCCCACTTTTTCGATATCGAAAATTACGGAAAATTCCATAATTCTATACCAAATACGAAAAAAGGGATGAAACATGGTAATTAGATTGGTTTATTGACGCGAAATATAACTTTAGAAAAAACTTTGTAAAATGGTTGCGACACCTACCATATTAAGTAGAAGAAAATGAAAAAGTTCTGCAGTGCGAAATAAAAAACCCTTGAAATCTTGGCAGGTATTGCATATATAAATAAATTAGCGATATCCAACAGATGATATTCTGGGTCACCCTGGGCCACATTTTGATCGATATATGGAAAACGCCTTCACATATACAACTACCACCACTCCCTTTTAAAACTCTCATTAATACCTTTAATTTGATACCAATATCGTACAAACTCATTCTAGAGTCACCCCTGGTCCTCCTTTATTGCGATATCTCGAAAAAGCGACCACATATAGAACGAAGACCCACCCCTTTTTAAAATACTCGTTAACACCTTTCATTTGATACCCATATCGTACAAACAAAGTCTAAGTTGGGAGACCTCGAAAATGCGTCCACCTATAGAACTAAGGCCCACTCCCTTTTAAAATACTCACTAACACCTTTATTTTGATACCCATATTGTACAAACGCATTCTAGAGTCACCCCTGGTCCACCTTTATGGCGATATCTCGACCACCGCTTACTTTTAAAACCCTCATTAATACCTTTAATTTTATAACCATATCGTACAAATACATTCTAGAGTCACCCCTGCTCCATCTTTATGGCGATATTTAGAAACGGCTTCCACCTATAGAACTAAGGCCCACTCCCTTTTAAAATACTCATTAACACCTTTTGTTTGATACCCATATTGTACAAACGCATTTTAGAGTCACCCCTGGTCCACCTTTATGGCGATATCTCTGAAAAGGCGACCACCTATACAACTACCACCACTCCCTTTTAGAACCCTCATTAATACCTTTAATTTGATACCCATATCGTACAAACAAATTCAAGGGTCACCCCTAGACCACCTTTATGGCGATATCTCGAAACGGCGTCCACTTATGGAACTAAGGATCACTCCCTTTAAAATACTCATTAACACCTTTCTTTTGATACCCATATTGTACAAACAAATTCTAGGGTCACCCCTCGTCCACCGTTATGGCGATGTCTCGAAACGGCATCCACCTATGGAACTAAGGATTACTCCCTTTTAAAATACTCATTAACACCTTTCATTTGATACTCATATCGTGCAAACAAATTCTAGAGTCAACCCTGATGCACCTTTATGGCGATATCCCTAAATGGCGTCCACCTATAGAACTATGGCCCAGTCCCTCATAAAATACTCTTTCTTGACTTTCATTTGATAGACATGTCATACAAACACATTCCAGGGTTTTCCTCGGTTCATTTTCCTACATGGTTATTTTCCCTTATGTTGTCACCATAGCTCTCAACTGAGTATGTAATGTTCGGTAACACCCGAACTTAACCTTCTTTACTTGTTTAAATCTAAGTTACTTCTAAAGTATTGAACCGATTATCAACGTCGTTGGATAGGTATTTCCAATACCTTTCATTTGATGTATATCTTAAGTATATAACTGCAAAGAATTTCCTGAAATAATATAATTTTTTAAAAAACATATCAAAATTTTTAAAATCTTAATTTTTTTGAATTTAATTGCTGTATTAAATATACGAAAATATAGTTTGGTAGATGGGAAATAATTTAAGCTTTCATTTAAAATTATATATAATATCCTTAGTCCCATCAATGCAATACCAACTGGCCTGTTCCTGGTATACCACAACTTAATTTGGGCAAATTAACAGTAATTCTGCTCAGAACACCTGGTATTTGTTTCCTTTATGTGCAGAACACCTTTCACAGTTGACGGCCTTCGGCTGCCCTTATTTAAATAACTGCAAAGAATTTCCTGAAATAATATAATTTTTTAAAAAACATATCAAAATTTTTAAAATATTAATTTTTTTAAATTTAATTGCTGTATTAAATATATGAATATATAGTTTGGTAGATGGGAAATAATTTAAGCTTTCATTTAAAATTATATATAATATCCTTAGTCCCATCAATGCAATACCAACTGTCCTGTTCCTGGTATACCAAAACTTAATTTTGGGCAAATTAACAGTAATTCTGCGCAGAACACCTGGTATTTGTTTCCTTTATGTGCAGAATACCTTTCACAGTTGACGGCCTTCGGCTGCCCTTATTTAAATAACTCTAGGCTAGGCCATGCCAAGTCCGGGTGGTTGCCTGAACCGTGGCAACATGCCACGGTACTCATTCTTTTGCGCGTTTTTAGGTACAGCCTAATAAAATTACCACAACCATGTTTTGAAAATGGCAATAATGCCATACTGGCTTTATTTCCATTAGCAATTGGAAATAAGGCCATATGGCTTTATTTCTCAAACTGGCAAGCGCCAGACTCAACCGGCTGTTACTTCCTCCCTCAACATTCTGTTATAAAGGAGAGAAGTAACAACAAAAGTCAGAGTTGTATTTAATGCATCTTGTCCTACCACTAATGGCAAAAGTCTATATGATGCCTTATATCCAGGGCCGATTTTTCAATCCGACCTAAAAATTCTTATACTACGTTGGCGGCTCACAGTGTTTCGTGTAGAACAAGCTAGCTGGACAAAAACAAAGTTCTTATTCCAAGAAAATGTAATGAGAAATGAAAGAAAACAAACAAAATAACGGGATTTTTGCTTTTGTTTTGATATTTTTGCTCATATATATTGAGTAATTGAAGTAAGAAGGCAGGAGTGGCCGTAAAATGCATTGATCAATTTGCAAAATTCTTGTTGAATAATAAGCTTCATATTTCTTTTAAGTGAACACTTTTATATAATTTTTTGATGGATTCTAAGCTCGAAGGGAAGTAAAATTTTTTAATAGTAATTCTTTCGCAACTAGAGTATTTTCAATATATTTAACATTCCGTTATTAAGAAGAAAATGTATTTTTTATCTATATTTTTATTTTAGGGAAAAAAAAGTTACATACATCCGCGGACATCCGCGTTAAATTTTACATATGTTATAGTCGCAAGTATTCTCTAATAGTCGAAAGAAAAAAAAATTGCGAATTCTTTGCACATCTATTTTAAATTTTTTTTTGTAGATTTAGTAATCTCTACATATAAAATAGGACGTATGTACGTACCAGCTCCGACGAGATATTTGAACCTTTAAAGCTGATCTACAAACGGCAAAACCAATTCCCAGGTACAGGGAACAAACTCGTAGCCATAAAACACACAAAAATAAAAGCGCAAGGTCAACAAGAGCACACCAAAAGCAAAAAGGCGAAGATCACTGACTTCAACCTGCCACAACCTACCGCACCAGTCACCAAGGCATAAAAACAGGTACATACAAAGCAATCCTAATGCAGGTATAACCACACAGGAACGCTACACAAAACAAACCCATTTGGTAGCATCTACGCCAATACCTGAATGTAATATAAATACTGCACAACTGATAACAAATCAGAACGATCAACGACACTTGTTAGTTTATTACCTACAAACTTGACGTATACTTTAATCAGCAAGTGGGGTTGCGATGGAAGCTCTGGCCATAGCACATATAAGCAAAAGTTTACATGCAGTTCTGACACTGATGAGTTTTTGTTTATATTTTCTTTCGTTCCTCTTTAATTACAGGATGAAAAAGGTAACATTGTTTGACAGAATCCTCGACCATCTTCTACCATGTATTGTCGTCCAGTTAAATTTATTTTTTCTAAAGAAACAAAGATTTTATTGTTTTTGAAACGAACAAAGTTTTAGAGGAGAAAAATGCGTTGTTGCCAACAAAGTACATGCTCGAACAATACGAAGTTTCCGTAAATCACAATATGCTTCTAACAATGATTGACGGAAAAGTTTGCAATGCTTTGACTGAAACTTCTTCCGCACAAAAGTGTTATATTTGTGGTGCCACTCCAAAAGATATGAATAATGAGTTACCGGACTTTACGCCTAACCGAGACAATCTTGGTTTTGGTTTGTCTACTCTCCATGCATGGATAAGATGTTTTGAATGCTTGTCACATAAGTTATCGCCTCGAAGTAAAAAAATGGCAGCCTAGGAATGAGGCAGATAAAGAGAATGTAAAGTTACGTTCCAACGAAATCCAGAATAAATTTAAAAGTGTACTTGCATTGATAGTAGATAAACCAAAACCAGGTTCCGGCAATACCATTGACGGCAACACTGCTCGTAGGTTTTTCCAAAATTGTGAGGCTAGTGCTGAGATTACGGGATTGGATGTAACTCATCAAAAGATTCGACACTCTCCTTCGCGAATTAGCATCTGGGTACAATATAAATATCCAAAGATTTGAAAAATTTGCGGTCGAGACTAAAAAACTATACATATATCTCTATCCATGGTTTAACATGCCTGTTACAGTTCATAAAATCTTAGTGAATAGTACTGATATTATAAAATCAGAAATTTTATCTATTGACTGACTTCAGAAGTCTTAAATTTACTGTCCTCCGATAATGTTGAGGAGTCAATAAATACCCCAGTTGTTTCAAGCTTTCATAGGAGTGTTGCTGATGCTCAGGACTATTCCACAAGTGACTCATCGAATGAAAGTGATGATAGCGAATAATAACATAATTATAAAAGATAACATACCCTATAACTTTTTGTTGGATCAGGTTTTATTTAATTTAAATCTATTGTCTTTTCTACGTTGTATGATACTTTACTTTTAAGTTTTTGTAATAAGTAATTTTCACATAATTAATTAAATTATTTACATTGTTATTATTATTATTGTAATTTACTTTTACATTCCTGACTGGTACTATAAAATAATTTTGTAAAAATTGTAGTGCCAGGATAAATACTCAAATAAATACAATTTATGTATGTACATATGTACAGTCGCTCACATAAATAAATATACACCCCTTTTTGGACAATTCTTACAATTTTCGCTTTCGCAAATTTATTTTAACTTATCTCCCATAAGAAAATTTGTCACGATCTATTAAAAAACTAAATTATATTTAAAAAATATCTGAAAAATTCGATGAATATTCATAAAAAATTTTAATTTTTTTTTCCCAATTTTTAGAATTTTTTAGAGTATTGAGATTTGTATTCCATTCAATTTAAGCACCATAAAGTAATATTCTTAAGTCCTTTAAATTTTTTTGGATCTATGTCACTTATTCACATGAGTTACTGTATATGAAATAAGCAAATGTATGCATATGAAGTAAAATTTTGGAAAAAAAAATAAAAAAAGAACATATGACGTAGTTGTAATAAATGACTGCATATGAAACGAAAAATCTCATAAAATAATTTTGTCCAGCTAGCTTGTTCTACACGAAACACTGTGCGGCTGTGCAAATACGTATTTAACAGCGACATAGAAAAAATGTACCGCCAAATATGGGTTAATGAAAATCAAATAAAATTCCAGCGAATTGTATTTCGCAACTACTCCAAGGATCCAATCAACCTTTATGAACTGAAAACAATAACATTTGGAGTGAATTGCGCTCCCTACCTTGCGATTCGAATACTACACCAACTGGCTGATGACGTGGAGACCTCGCATCCAATGGCAG
This sequence comes from Eurosta solidaginis, assembly GCF_040869045.1. Lineage (NCBI taxonomy): Eukaryota > Metazoa > Arthropoda > Insecta > Diptera > Tephritidae > Eurosta > Eurosta solidaginis. Next base: position 45,276,505 of record NC_090324.1, read on the forward strand.
CAGATATCTTGCGAAATTGTATGTACGTTGAGGACGTACTCGCCGGTGGACACAGCATCGAAACTGCGATAAGGGCAAGGGATCAGATAACCAACTGCAAGAAAATTCTGCAGGGTATACCAAAGCAGCATTTATTAACAGAGGACTTCCTAGAGTTTGAAGGTACTAGTACGGTTAAAGTTCTAGGCATTAAGTGGAACGCGCATTCCGACCTATTCTATTTTACTGCTAAACCTTTTGAAAACAGTGATGCCATCACAAAAAGGGCTATACTTTCTGCGATTGCAAAGCTGTTCGACCCTCTTGGCTGGCTGGCACCAGCGGTAATTGTAACCAAGATTATAATGCAAAATATTTGGTTGGAAGTCACGGGTTGGCACGAAGACGTATCACAAACTACTCTAGATCGTTGGACCGCATTTATGCGAGAATACGGAAAAATCAAAGATATCCGCATACCGCGATGGGTTCATTTTACTCCAAAGGACAGCGTCGAAATACATGGATTCAGCGATGCTTCGGAAAAAGTATATGCAGCCACTGTTTTCCTGAGGGTTCAGACAAATGATCGAGTATTAACCAATCTGTTAATTGCAAAGACAAGAGTAGCCCCGGTCAAAACTATATCATTGCCACGGTTGGAACTCTGCGGCGCAGTCCAACTTGCATAAATCATAGAGTCGGCCCTAGAAAATATGCAACTTTCCAATATTAAAGTAACCCTTTGGACAGATTCGACTATAGTACTGGCATGGATCCGAGAGCCCCCATGTTCGTGGTCAACGTTTGTGGCACATCGAATAACGAAAATCATCGACAAAGGTGGAGACAAAGTATGGCGGCATGTAGACTCCGCGTCAAATACTGCAGATTTGACGAGCAGAGGTCTCCTCGCTTCGGATCTAATTGACAATCCTTTGGGGTGGCAGGGACCTTCTTGGCTACAAGAAGACAACGAAAATTGGCCAACACAAGAAGAGCATTATAACGCAAATATCGAAGAAAAGAGGGTGAACGTTCATGCAACATCGGTCGAAAATAACTTTGATATTCTGGACAGGTTTTCCGATTTACCAAGGGATTTGCGGACTATATCCTGTATTCTTCGGTTTTTCCAGAATTCGCACCCAACAACTAACGCCTCCTTTAAAAGGGATTCTCATTCGATAGCTCCTGACGAAATAGAAAAAACAACAATAACAATACGCCAAAGGCAACATTATCAAGAATAGTAAGGAAAAATGAAGTTAGGAAAGCTAATAAATGGTAAGAGTGAGATTTTACCCCTGGACCCATATATATACGAAGAAGGCATTATTCGAACTGGGGGCGGACTGGGGCATCCACAGACATGTCTCATAACGAAAGTCATCCCATTATCCTTCCTTACACTTGCAGGTTATCCAGACTTATAATTCAATCCTCCCATAAGACCACCCTGCATGGAGGGAATCAGCTGATGTTACGTCATATCCGCACTCAGTACTGGATCCCACGCGTTAAAATCATGATAAGGTCTGTTATCCACAACTGTAGGGTCTGTACTATTCACAGGAAGCGGACCCAAACGCAACTTATGGGGATCCTTCCGAAGGAGCGCACCACCTTTACGAGGGCCTTCACCAACACTGGGGTAGATTTCGCGGGACCATTCGATATAAAATCCTAACGAGGGAGGGGATGCCGAATTTCAAAGGGATATGTTTGTCTGTTCGTCTGCTTTTCGACAAAGCCATCCATCTAGAAGCGACAAACGACCTTAGTACCGGGTCCTACCTAGCTGCCTTCGCCAGATTTGTATCCAGACGAGGCTGTCCGAAAAACGTTTACTCCGACAATGGTACTAACTTTGTCGGAGCTTCGCGATCTTTACGATCTGAGTTTAAAGCATTTCTGCGTGAAGCAAGGGATGGAACATTGAATAAATATAGCCGTCACACTTTAGAATGGCATTTGATACCGCCAAGCGCTCCTCACATGGAAGGTTTGTGAGAAGCGGGGGTAAAAAGTTTTAAGACCCATTTTAAAATGATCGCGTCCGATCATAAATATACTTTCGAAGAGCTTACAACCCTCTTATGTCGAATTGAGGCCTGCCTAACTGTAGACCTCTCAGTCCCTCATCCAATGACCCCTCCGACCTGGAGCCATTTTCTCGTGGGTGGACATCTTTTAGCCCCACCTGAACTCTATTGTAGTGAAAATCCTTCCTCAATGGTAAACCGATGGCAAAAGATGAAAGCCCTTCATCAAACATTTTGCAAAAGATGGAAATCGGAATATCTCACCGAGATCCAGAAACGGTATAAGTGGAAACATCCACAATCCAACTTAAAACCCGGGTACCTGGTCGTCATCAAGGAGGATAACCTACAACCGAATGAGTGGAGAATGGGGAGAATCGTCAACACACACCCAGGTTCCGATAACCGTGTACGTGTTGTTGACGTCCATACAATGAAGGGACAAATTACGAGACCAAATGCGAAACTGGTACTACTTCCGCCCAACGACGAGAAAAATGAACTTTAATAGTCCATACTCTTCTATCCCAAACAACCCAACTCTCGTTCACCCCGAACGAGGCCAACACACCGATAACCCAGCTCTCGTTCCCCCGAAAGAGGCCATCACACCCTAACGCAGATAAACTACCTGCCACATACAATTGAATCAGCAATTGCAATCGGGAAACTGAATGGCATATAATTATGCATTAAGATCACTTAGAGAAAGCACATAACTCCAAAGGTTATTGGAAAACGATATTCAGTCCATTCTTTCCCTTGGTCTTTGTAAGTGAGGTTATACGACTATGTGGCAGGACTACAACCTTACATATTACTTTACACTATTTCCGAAGTTTATCATTAGTCAAGTTCTTTCCGTCATATTTACAAATACATTGTTCGAAAAACAGTGATAGAGGGAAGGACACAAAAAAAAAAAAACAAAAAATGTTTCCACCGGTCCCTCCTTTTGCCAATAAACCTTCCAAGGTTTGAATACTAGCCTTCCATGATCCAATTACTATGTTCCCCAATGACGACAGATATTTTGACACTCCCAAGTTTACAAATCTGAACGGGTTGCGTTACGTTACGAAGTAGGAAAAAGGGGGAAGAATTCAATACTCCTCATGGAAAATTTTAGTAGAAAGGCACTTTAAGTAGTATATTAGTAGTGGCAATATATTTGTAAATGCCAACAGGTTTCAGAGGAAATAATTCATTTTCTAGTAAATATTTCGTGAATTGATAAAAGCTATGTTGGTTTAGAATTTTATCCAAAATACACTATATCAAAATTTTGTTTCAAAACCTCCCTATGGAAGCATAAGATCAATGTATTTTCACATGAGATGGAGTCGATGAAAGGCATTCTGAGATAGGGCGACAGAAGGGTTAAGCTTGGTGCGGTCCTGCCACGCAGGGAGTATTCAAATTTTGATTCTGAAATTTCGGAAAGCTTCTTCACGTTAAGTATTCATGGAAGTGTTCCGATTCCTCAAATTCTCAATGGAGATGAATTTTCCGAACATAAGAAATGCATAAGTTAGCATGGTCAAATGTACTCATATTTCGTTATGGCATATCTACTATTTACTAGTGACATTTTTATGTGAATCGGTTTACTGGCCGACTTTTTGACGTTGAACGATGAATTGGTTTAGGTTTCGTATGGACTTAGGTTTACGCAAGTGCGCGATTCCTTAATGTCCGTGCTTTTCATAAAACCTATGTCCAGCCACATGTCATCAAAAAATTAAATAAGTGTGCTAAGGAGTTATTCAGTTCAGTATATATCGGTTATTCGTAAACTGATCGCTTTTTATTTCTACTACTAATATTTTTTCGAACAATCGGCATACCCATGGAAAGATCACCACAGATGACTGGAAAACAGTCTATATTCGTCTATGTAGTCTCTCCATATTGATACTAGATTCGCAACCACTTGGCCACAACATCAAAAGTACTCAAATGCAACAGAATTTAGGAAGTGCAATTGTCGTTACACGGTTGCGCATTTGTGTTTTTAATAGTTATTTATTGTAGGTATACACATTTGTATTTCGATTCTCACTCCAACAACTTAACAAATTTTAATTAAAAAATAAATCATATCGGATTTCCGTTAAATTTCACTACTACCACCTATTCATTCTATGAGAGAAGCGAAAAATTGTTGCGGTGCATAAACTAAATTTCATTGCTCTCTTTAATTCAAAATTACACAAAATATTTCAGTATTAAAGAAATATGAGTGATCCAAGGACACATTATCTTAGTTGAGATAGATGTATTTTGACGAAAGCGTTATGTCCATAACATTATGTGTAACAACCGTGTAAAATGTTACCTCTTAGCCGGAGCTTTGAATTTAACGCCTTCATACAACTATACATGAAATTTCATATATGTATACATGTAAGGTAGGGGTCCTCATTTGTCTCACTTATCCAGTCAGGTAAAGGTATTAGTAGTTGATAAAAAGTGCCCGAGGCGTTTCAATCCACTTTTGGCTTCTAAAATGAAAAAAAATAATTCAGCGTTATTCCTATATTGGCTGAGATCCTAAATTATTGTGCCAAACGACGAACGAGCAGACGTAACCTCCAGTCCACCTTATGCATCATTTAAATCATCGTCAAACTTTAACTTACTTGGAGTTCCACCTTTTGTGTTGGAATAATTAATAAACGACTGATCATGCTTAAAACGTCAAAGAACAAATGCAATGCATGCTGCACTACGTCACGATTGCCAGCGCGACATTTCTCCACAATGTTCTGGGTATCAAACACCACTTAGGCGACCATTACAAACACACCGATATAAAGTTGGGCCACCTGAACAAAATATGATTGGAAAAACATATTGAAAAGACTTAGTATTGCCATGGTGTTTATGACTCTGATTAAAAGTCCACCCAAAATAGGTATTTTCCACGTTCTGCTAATAATGCACCAATTGAGAGGGTTAGTGGACATAACCTTGGTGATAAGTCCAGACGATTAAAACAGGTATGCGCTCGAGGATAGTTGTTAGGTGTGCCCACGTTTTCTCTTGTAAACATTTATGGACCGTTTGAGCCATACAACTCTTTAAAGCCATTCATTGGAACGCGTGATGTACCAGTCACAAATTGTAATAAACGCGAACGCATCTCATTTGGGAACGATAATACCGCACGCCAAAACCATTGAGTTATTATATGATTTTGATGATAGTGTCCCTTGTAAAAGTGTATTTTCACGCCAATCTTTAACATCAATATTTTGTATGCCACCCATCAGCAACTCCAATTCATGTTCATCAAATATTTTAATCAAATTTAATGAAATTATTGAACCAAATCCATCTAAAAATGATGACATTTGTTCTTTGACTCGTGCAACAAAGCGCATTCTATAACAAGTTTAATATTTCATCTTTGTTTCCGTCAGTAACTTCAATATTAGAGCCACCTGGCTTTAGATCGTGTTGACTCTTTTGGCCAACCGTGTGTTCATCTAAATAAAATTTCAATTCCAATTGTCTAGGATCATTCTCCTTTATCCACATTAATGAATTATAATACTCGGCATCAACTGATTCCATATCTTTTAAATCGCTGGCCTTTTGCAGCACCATTTTATAAAATGGACGTATGAAAAACGCATCCAGCAATTTCCCATGATAAACAGCCATGCGAGCAATGCGACCAATGAGTTTAAAATAACTTAAATGTTCCTCCTTGCCAAAACAGCTACCATTATTAATTTGTAAAGTATAGTTATCCATTGCTGAATACTCAAACAGTTCATAATACGGGTTAAACATTTCCTTCGATAATAAATGGAACTATTCCCTTGCAAAAATATATAGTATAAACCCGTTTCACCCTCAAATTCTACCCATAACTTAGTTTTTAACAAATCCGTTATAGCCACAGAGCTTATAATTCGATAGGCATCCTCCAAAACAGAACTGCGACGTATTCGAATTGGACAAACAATTCTCCTCGCATTTTCCTTTTTTATGAAATTTTTAATTTCAAACTAATCTCAGAGTATTTTTGTACAATTCGTTGGTTCTAGGTGTTTTCGTTTTTCTTGCCAAATCGACATACATTAACCCCAATTCGTCCGGGCCAAAGGAAACTGGTGGAAGTTCCTGTGGCTTTGGTAAGAATATTGCTATATCGCGTTCAGTCAGTGGCTGAAATCCGGGTATATTACGAGCAAACTCTGCATGAGCAAATTGTGTGTGGAATGCCGCCATCAGTGGCAAGGCTCAACAATTTCATAAATGTGCATTCGCTTGTTTAAAATATACTGATATGAATGTTGATTTTACTAATAATACCTGAAAATAAAAAGAGCAATTCATTAATAAAAATATAACCAAATCTACGAGTATACTCACCGCCGCGTGTTATGTTAGGTTAGGTTGGGTGGTAGCTTCCTTGATAGGGGAAGCTCACTTGGACAACATAACGGTCCGTTGTGATACCACATATAATAAACTAAACTAACGGTGACGTAGATATAACTACTTAGAGAATCGTTGGGTAGCAACGATAAATTTCCGAATGATCCCGATCTCAGCCTTGGATAGCTCCTCGGGAGATCCAAGTGAGTCACGACCGAAATACATTCGTCTAGTTCTGGCAAAAGCTGAGCAGTCAAGCATAAAGTGATTTGGTGATTCCACCTCATCATCCTCTATACAGCTGCAGCGGGATGGAGTTTCCAATATATTGAGTCGTACCGCATTGATACCCATGGGACAGTGCCCTGTCAAAATCCCAATGACCATTGATAGGTGAGCCTTAGTGAACCCAATTATTTCAGCAGACCTCCTGCCATCCACTTTCGACCAGAAAGGTCTTGATACCCTGCAAGACGTAGTGTCCGCCCAACGTTTGCTGAGCTGACTCGAGGCCCAGCTATGGAAGAGCAATCCACAGGTGGGGAGCGGAATCCCGAAATCCCTACAGCCATCTTCATCCGGTTCAGTTGTACCGATTCGGGCTAAGAGATCCGCTAGACAGTTACCCGGAGTATCACTATGGCCCGGGAGTCCTCGCATCCAATGGCAGCAGATATCTTGCGAAATTGTATGTACGTTGAGGACGTACTCGCCGGTGGACACAGCATCGAAACTGCGATAAGGGCAAGGGATCAGATATCATCGGCATTGCAATCGGCAGGTTTCCCATTGCGAAAATGGACGTCCAACTGCAAGAAAATTCTGCAGGGTATACCAAAGCAGCATTTATTAACAGAGGACTTTCTAGAGTTTGAAGGTACTAGTACGGTTAAAGCTCTAGGCATTAAGTGGAACATTCCGACCTTATCTATTTTACTGCTAAACCTTTTGAAAACAGCGATGCCATCACAAAAAGGGCTATACTTTCTGCGATTGCAAAGCTGTTCGACCCTCTTGGCTGGCTGGCACCAGTGGTAATTGTAGACAAGATTATAATGCAAAATATTTGGTTGGAAGTCACGGGTTGGGACGAAGACGTATCACAAACTACTCTAGATCGTTGGACCGCATTTATGCGATAATACGGAAAAATCAAACATATCCGCATACCGCGATGGGTTCATTTTACTCCAAAGGACAGCGTCGAAATATATGGATTCAGCGATGCTTCGGAAAAAGCATATGCAGCCACTGTTTTCCTGAGGGTTCAGACAAATGATCGAGTATTCACCAATCTGTTAATTGCAAAGACAAGAGTAGCCCCGGTCAAAACTATATCATTGCCACGGTTGGAACTCTGCGGCGCAGTCCTACTTGCAGAAATCATAGAGTCGGCCCTAGAAAATATGCAACTTTCCAACATTAAAGTAACCCTTTGGACAGATTCGACTATAGTACTGGCATGGATCCGAAAGCCCCCATGTTCGTGGTCAATGTTTGTGGCACATCGAATAACGAAAATCATCGACAAAGTTGGAGACAAAGTATGGCGGCATGTAGACTCCGCGTCAAATACTGCAGATTTGGCGAGCAGAGGTCTCCTCGCTTCGGATCTAATTGACAATCCTTTGGGGTGGCAAGGACCTTCTTGGCTACAAGAAGACAACGAAAATTGGCCAACACAAGAAGAGCATTATAACGCAAATATCGAAGAAAAGAGGGTGAACGTTCATGCAACATCGGTCGAAAATAACTTTGATATTCTGGACAGGTTTTCCGATTTACCAAGGGCTTTGGGGGTTATATCCTATATTCCTCGGTTTTTCCAGAATTCGCACCCAACAACTAACGCCTCCTTTAAAAGGGATTCTTATTCGATAGCTCCTGACGAAATAGAAAAAACAACACAAATATTTATAACAATACGCCAAAGGCAACATTATCAAGAATAGTACGCAAAATTTGAAGTTAGGAAAGCTAATAAATGGTAAGAGTGAGATTTTACCCCTGAACCCATATATAGACGAAGAAGGCATTATTCGAACTGGGGGCGGACTGGGGCATCCACAGACATGTCTCATAACGAAAGTCATCCCATTATTCCTTACACTTGCAGGTTATCCAGATTTATAGTTCAATCCTCCCTTAAGACCACCCTGCATGGAGGAAATCAGCTGATGCTACGTCATATCCGCACTCAGTACTGGATCCCACGCGTTAAAATCATGATAAGGTCTGTTACCAACAACTGTAGGGTCTGTACTATTCACAGGAAGAGGACCCAAACGCAACTTATGGGGATCCTTCCGAAGGAGCGCACCACCTTTACGAGGGCCTTACCAACACTGGGGTAGATTTCGCGGGACCATTCGATATAAAATCCTAACGAGGGAGGGGATGTCGAATTTCAAAGGGATATGTTTGTCTGTTCGTCGGCTTTTCGACAAAGCCATCCATCTAGAAGCGACAAACGACCTTAGTACCGGGCCCTACCTAGCTGCCTTCGCCAGATTTGTATCCAGACGAGGCTGTCCGAAAAACGTTTACTCCGACAATGGTACTAACTTTGTCACGCATTTCTGCGTGAAGCAAGGGACAGAACAATGGACGAATATAGCCATCACACTTTAGAATGGCATTTTATACCGCCAAGCGCTCCTCACATGGGAGGTTTGGGAGAAGCGGGGGTAAAAAGTTTTAAGACCCATTTTAAAATGATCGCGTCCGATCATAAATATACTTTCGAAGAGCTTATAACCCTCTTATGTCGAATTGAGGCCTGCCTCAACTGTAGACCTCTCAGTCCCTCATCCAATGACCCCTCTGACCTGGAGCCATTTTTTCGTGGGTGGACATCTTTTAGCCCCACCTGAACTCTATTGTAGTGAAAATCCTGCCTCAACCGTAAAAGATGAAAGCCCTTCATCAAACATTTTGCAAAAGATGGAAATCGGAATATCTCACCGAGATCCAGAAACGTTATAAGTGGAAAAATACACAATCCAACTTAAAACCCGGGTACCTTGTCGTCATCAAGGAGGATAACCTACAACCGAATGAGTGGAGCACGGCGAGAATTGTCAACACACACTCAGGTTCCGATAACCGTGTACGTGTTGTTGACGTCCATACAATGAAGGGACAAATTACGAGACCAATCGCGAAACTGGTACTACTTCCGTTCAACGACGATAAAAATGAACTTTAATAGTCCATACTCCTCTATCCCAAACAACCCACCCCGAACGAGGCCAACACACCGATAACCCAGCTCTCGTTCCCCCGAACGAGGCCATCACACCCTAACGCAGATAAACTACCTGCCACATACAATTGAATCAGCAATTGCAATCGGGAAACTGAATGGCATATAATTATACATTAAGATCACTTAGAGCAAGCACATAACTTCAAAGGTGATTGGAAAACGATATTCAGTCCATTCTTTCCCTTGGCCTTTGTAAGTGAGGTTATACGACTATGTGGCAGGACTACAACCTTACATATTACTTTACACAATTTCCGAAGTTTATCATTAGTCAAGCTCTTTCCGTCATATTTACAAATACATTGTTCGAAAAACAGCGATAGAGGGAAGGACAAACCTTACATATTACTTTTCACTATTTCCAAAGTTTATCATTAGTCAAGTTCTTTCCGTCATATTTAAAAATACATTGTTCGAAAAACAGTGATAGAGGGAAGGACAAAAAAAAAATGTTTCCACCGGTCCCACCTTTTTCCAATAAACCTTCCAAGGTTTGAATACTAGCCTTCCATGATCCAATTACTATGTTCCCCAATGACGACAGAGATTTTGACACTCCCAAGTTTACAAATCTGAACGGGTTGCTTTACGAAGTAGGAAAAAGGGGGAAGAATTCAAACCTCCTCATGGAAAATTTTAGTAGAAAGGCACTTTAAGTAGTATATTAGTAGTGGCAATATATTTGTAAATGCCAACAGGTTTCAGAGGAAATAATTAATTTTCTAGTAAAAATTTCGTGAATTGATAAAAGCTATGTTGGTTTAGAATTTTATCCAAAATACACTATATCAAAATTTTGTTTCAAAACGTCCCTATGTAAGCATAAGATCAATGCATTTTGACATAACATGGAGTCGATGAAAGGCATTCTGAGATAGGGCGACAGAAGGATTAAACTTGGTGCGGTCCTGCTACGCAGGGAGTATTCAAATTTTGATTCTGAAATTTCGGAAAGCTCCTTCACTTTAAGTAATTATGGAAGTGTTCCGATTCCTCAAATTCTTAATGGATATGAATGTTCCGAACATAAGAAATGCATAAGTTAGCATGGTCAAATGTACTCATATTTCGTTATGGCATATCTACTATTTACTAGTGACATTTTTATGTGAATCGGTTTACTGGCCGATTTTTTGACGTTGAACGATGAATTGGTTTAGGTTTCGTATGGTCTTAGGTTTACGCAAATGCGCGATTCCTTAATGTCCGTGTTTTTCATAAAACCTATGTCCAGCCACACCAATAGATCATGGCATGGTTAATAAATTTATCAAAAAATTAAATAAGTGTGCTAAGGAGTTATTCAGTTCAGTATATATCGGTTATTCGTAAACTGATCGGTTTTTATTTCTACTACTAATATTTTTCAAATAATCGGCATACCCATGGAAAGATCACCACACATGACTGGAAAACAGTCTATATTCGTCTATGCAGTCTCTCCCTATAGATACTAGATTTGCAACCACTTGGTCACAACATCAAAAGTTCTCAAATGCACCAGAATTTAGGAAGTGTAATTGTCGTTACACGGTTGCGCATTTGTGTTTTTAATAGTTATTTATTGTAGGTACACACATTTGTATTTCGATTCTCACTCCAACAACTTAACAAATTTTAATTAAAAAATAAATCATATCGGATTTCCGTTAAATTTCACTGCTACCGCCTAATCATTCTATGAGAGAAGCAAAAAATCGTTGCGGTGCTCTCTTTAATTCAAAATTACACAAAATATTTCAGTATTAAAGAAATATGAGTGATCCAAGGACACATTATCTTAGTTGAGATAGATGTATTTTGACGAAAGCGTTATATCCATAACATTATGTGTAACAACCGTGTAAAATGTTACCTCATAGCCGGAGCTTTGAATTTGACGCTTTCATACAACTATACATGAAATTTCATATATATATACATGTAAGGTAGGGGTCCTCATTCGTCTCACTTATCCAGTCAGGTAAAGGTGTTAGTAGTTGATAAAAAGTGCCCAAGGCGTTTCAATCCACTTTTGGCTTCTAAAATGAAAAAAAATAATTCAGCGTTATTCCTATATTGGCTGAGATCCTACATGATTGTGCCAAACGACGAACGAGCAGACGTAACCTCCAGTCCACCTTGTGCATCATTTAAATCATCGTCAAACTTTAACTTACTTGGAGTTCCACCTTTTGTGTTGGAATAATTAATAAACGACTGATCATGCTTAAAACGTCAAAGAACAAATGCAATGCATGCTGCACTACGTCACGATTGCCAGCGCGACATTTCTCCACAATGTTCTGGGTATCAAACACCACTTAGGCGGCCATTACAAACACACCGATATAGAGTTGGACCACCTGAACAAAATGTGATTGGAAAAACATATTGAAAAGGCTTAGTATTGCCATGGTATTTATGACTCTGATTAAAAGTCCACCCAAAATAGGTATTTTCCACGTTCTGCTAATAATGCACCAATTGAGAGGGATAGTGGACATAACCTTCATAGGATGATAAGCCCAGACGATTAAAACAGGTATGCGCTCGAGGATTGTTGTTAGATGTGCCCCCGTTTTCTATTGTAAACATTTGTGGACCGTTTGAGCCATACAACTCTTTAAAGACATTCATTGGAACGCGTGATGTACCAGTCACAAATTGTAATAAACGCGAACGCATCTCCTTTGAGAACGATAATACCGCACGCCAAAACCATTGAGTTATTAGGGGGACTCATGAAAGCATATAAACTTATAAGGTGTAAAATTATATCAATTTACACACGCGATTATATGAACGCACCTAGTAATATTTTCGATAAACTTGATTGTTTATCAGCTGTATTATTGCCAAACAAAATTTGTTTGATTGTTATACAAATTAAAAAATGCCAAGATTAAGTGAAAAATCAAAACTAAAACGTCTTTACTTGCTGATGTTGGAGATTCTGATGAAAATGCCCGCTGTAATGTCTACAAGGTTGCATTTCTTTGAGTTTACCGCGTTTACACAATGAAATGTGTGCGTAAATTTATACAAATTGTGTAAATGATTTTTCATATAAAATTTGACAGCTCGTTTACGCACTAGATAAATTTATACGTTTACACACTTTATAAGGCATTTATGCGGTTACATGAGTCCCCCTATTATATGATTTTGATGATAGTCTCCCTTGTAAAAGTGTATTTTCACGCCAATCTTTAAAATAAATATTTTGTATGCCACCCATCAGCAACTCCAATTCATGTTCATCAAATATTTTAATAAAATTTAGTGGAATTATTGAACCAAATCCATCTAAAAATTATGACATTTGTTCTTTGACTCGTGCAACAAAACACATTCTATAACAAGTTTAATATGTTCATCTTTGTTTCCGTCAGTAACTTCAATATTAGAGCCACCTGGCTTTAGATCGTGTTGACTCTTTTGGTCAACCGTGGGTTCATCTAATGAAAATGTCAATTCCAATTGTTTAGGATCATTCTCTTTTATCCACATTAATGAATTATAATAATCGGCATCAACTGATTAAATATCTTTTAAATCGCTGGCCTTTTGCAACATCATTTTATAAAATGGACGTATGAAAAACGCATCCAGCAATTTCCATGATAAACAGCCATGCGAGCAATGCGACCAATGAATTTAAAATATTTTTAATGTTCCTCCTTGCCCAAACCGCTGCCATTATTAATTTGTAAAGTACAGTTATCCATTGCTGAATACTCAAACAGTCCATAATACGGGTTAAACATTTCCTTCGATTATAAATGGAGCCATTCCCTTGCAAGAATATATAGTATAAACCCGTTTCACCCTCAAATTCTACCCATAACTTAGTTTTTAACAAATCTGTTATAGCCATAAATATAAATGTAAGGCGCGATAACCTCCGAAGAGATCTAAGGCCGAGCTTCTCTTCCAATTTGCGTCGTGCTCCTCTTGATTTTTTCCCTACAAATTGGCCGGACGGGACCTACATGTTTTATGCCGACTCCGAACGGCATCTGCAAGGCAGATGAGTTTTCACTGAGAGCTTTTCATGGCAGAAATACAATCGGAGCGCTTGCCAGACACTGCCGAGGGGCGACCCCGCTTAGAAAAAATTCTTCTAATTGAAAAATCTTATTTCTAAAATTTTGATGTTGCTTTGCCCGGGAGTTGAACCCAGGGCATACGGTGTGATAGGCGGAGCACGCTACCATCACACCACGGTGGCCGCCACAGAGCTTATAATTCGATAGGCATCCTCCAAAATAGAACTGCGACGTATTCGAATTGGACAAACAATTCTCCTCGCACTTTCCTTTTTTATGAAATTTTTGATTTCAAAGTAATCTCAGAGTATTTTTGTACAATTCGTTGGTTCTAGGTGTTTTCGTTTTTCTTGCCAAATCGGCATACATTAACCACAATTCGTCCGGGCCAAAGGAAACTGGTGGAAGTTCCTGTGGCTTTGGTAAGAATAGTGCTATATCGCGTTCAGTCAGTGGCTGAAATCCGGGTATATTACGAAGAAACTCTGCATGAGCAAATTATGTGTGGAATGCCGCCATCAGTGCCAAGGTTCAACAATTTCATAAATGTGCATTCGCTTGTTTAAAATATACTGATATGAATATTGATTGTACTAATAATACCTGAAAATAAAAGGAGCAATTCATTAATAAAAATATAACCAAATCTACGAGTATACTCACCGCCGCGTGTTAGGTTAGGTTAGGTTGGGTGGTAGCTTCCTTGATAGGGGAAGCTCACTTGGACAACATGACGGTCCGTTGTGATACCACATATAATAAACTAAACTAACGGTGACGTAGATATAACTACTTAGAGAATCGTTGGGTAGCAACGATAAAGTTCCGAATGATCCCGATCTCAACCTTGGATAGCTCCTCGGGAGATCCAAGTGAGTCACGACCGAAATACTTTCGCCTAGTTCTGGCAAAAGCTGGGCAGTCAAGCATAAAGTGATTTGGTGATTCCACCTCATCAACCTCCATACAGCTGCAGCAGGATGGAGTTTCCAATATATTGAGACGTACCGCATGGATACCCATTGGACAGTGCGCTGTCAAAATCCCAATGACCATTGATAGGTGAGCCTTACTGAACCCAATTATTTCAGCAGACCTCCTGCCATCCACTTTCGGCCAGAAAGATCTTGACACCCTGCAAGACGTAGTGTCCGCCCAACGTTTGCTGAGCTGACTCGAGGCCCAGCAATGGAAGAGCAATCCACAGGTGGCTAGCGGAATCCCGAAATCCCTACAGCCATCTTCATCCGGTTCAGTTTTACCGATTCGGGCTAAGAGATCCGCTTGACAGTTACCCGGAATATCACTATGGCCCGGGACCCAGATAATCTTAATTATAAAATAATTCGATGCAATCGCAAGCGAGGTCAGGCACTCCCAGACCACCCTCGATCGCACTGTAGTTGAGCTCAAGGCCTTTATAGCCGCTTGGCTATCAGAGTAGATATTAAATTCCCTAACCGTAGTAGCGCTGGATAGCATTTCATCCATCGCATCCTTAATCGCAGCAACTTCCGCTTGGAATACACTGCAGTGATCAGCCAACTTAAACTTGCGGCTTACATTTAGCTCTTGACAAAAGACCCTCCCCCCCCCCCCCCCCCTCCAACCTTTCCATCCAGCTTCGACCCATCCGTGAACAAGTTAACCGGTCCCATGCCCTAGATAATTCCTCTTCTCCACTCCTCCCTCGGGGGAATGACTGGGGTGAAGGTTGTATAGGGAGCGGCCACCGGCATGCAATAGTCCGTCCTGTCCGTGATAAAGTCGAAACTAGTAAGAATGCTAGAGTGTCCGAAATCAGAAAGCCTATAACCCAAATCACGAAGCCTGACCAACAACCGGGACGCGGCTGCCTTTCCCGCAATATCTACTGGATCTATATTCAGCATGACATTCAGTGCCAAGGTAGGTGTTGTTCTCATAGCGACACTGATACCAATAAGCGCCATCCGTTGCACTGACACTAACATTTTGGAGGTGCTCGCCGTGTCCAGTGCTTTCCACCAGACCAGAACCCCATGCAGCAGAATCGGTTTGACCACCATCTCATAAAGCCAGTGTACTACTCCTGGCGAGAGACCCCATCTCTTTCCGATAGCCCCCCTGCAGCAGTACAAGGCAACCGCGGCCTTCCTGGCCCTATCTTCCACATTGGGCCTCCAAGACAGCTTCTTGTCCAGAACAATTCCCAAATATTTAACCTTGTCAGTAAGTACCAACGGTACCCCTCCAATCGAAGGAGTTCTGAAGTCGGGTATCTTATATCTCCTTGTAAAAAGAACCAATTCTGTTTTTCCCGGGTTGACCGCCAATCCACATGATTCAGCCCACCTAGCCACAGTATCCAGGTAGCCCTGCAGAACATCGCGCAGGGTGCCCAGAAATTTGCCCCTGACTAGGATTTCGAGGTCATCTGCATAGGCAACCACCCGACAACCATTGGATTCCAGGCCCTTTTTTTTTTTTTTTTTTGCGGGGAGGCTGAAAAATGCCTAATGCACCATAATTGCTGCCGTCGCAGCAACCGTGTGTCCGTAGACTAAAAAACAGCCCCGTTCTGGAACCGTCGCCCACCCCGGCACCACTTTCGCATTAGTTCAGGGTGGCGTTCCATATTTCTCATTTTTTAAGAGCCTACTGTTGTCCCTGCGTCCAGGTTCCCGCTATTTGCTCTGAGTTTCCATTTAATCGCCACTGCTTCGCATGCGCATTTCTCCGCGCTCCCTCTCAGCATCCATCAGGCGTGTCATTACTATAAATGCCATTTTGCTCACTGCAGTCCAGCATTCTTTCCTGCTGCACATATGTGAAACTAAATTTCTCGTGGTAGGTTCCTCCCCAAAGACTCCATGCAAGGTGAGTCTTTCTTCGTGGAAACGGGGGCAGTAGAACATGACGTGT